>NW_016890409.1:0-666 GCF_001698545.2 Rhinopithecus bieti | reverse complement strand
GGACACCCCAGAGAGCTGTCTTGTTTCTTTCTACCGTGTGTGAACACAATGAGAAGACAGCAGTCTGCAGCCTGGAGGAGGACCCTCACCAGAACCTGACCATCCTACCACTGTGTTTTGGACTTCCAGGCTCCATAACTGTGAGAAATAAATTTCTGTTGTTTATCAGCCACCCAATCTATAGTACTTTGTTATAGCAGCCCAAATGGACTGACACAATCAGAAACAAATATGGTGGGAACTCAGGATTCAATCAGAGGAGCAGAGTGGATGTATGTATTTCTATATTGTCTTGTAGTGTGTTATATATGATATACACAAAGGAATTTATCACAATAATTTGAGCTTACGTAACTGGGGAGTCTCTGTAAGGCTGCTGTCTTCACATCTGACGATGGAACTTGTAAGTCTACAAGGCAGGCAGGTGTGAAGGCAAGATAGATGTAAAGAAGGGGAGAGTAAGAACAAGCTGGACCCCACAAGCATAAATAAGGTGGAGCCCACAGGACAGACTGAAACCACGTCAGTTCTTGTCTTAGACCTTGGTGGTGTGGGTGGCCTACAGAAGCTGGGCTTTTCTTCATGTAGCTAAACACCTATCCTGGTCTCAGGCGTCAAAGAAGCTAAAGGAGTGTCTAGGAGAAGGTGAGGCAGTTTTGGTAGTGT
>NW_016890408.1:0-393 GCF_001698545.2 Rhinopithecus bieti | reverse complement strand
TGTGGTGGCCCACGCCTGTAATCCCAGCTACTCGGGAGGCTGAGGCAGGAGAATCCTTGAACCCGGGAGGTAGAGGTTACAGTGAGCCGAGATCGTACCACTGCACTCTAGCCTGGGCGACAGAGCGAGACTCTGTCTCAGAGAAAAAAAAAAAAAAAAAGTAAATAACCAGGACAATGATCCATGAAAGGTACTAAATATAATTGCTATAAATCACAGAAATTGAAGAATACCTTTGGTAATATCAGTGCAATGGAGTGAATGTTTATGTCCCTCCCAAAATTCATATGCCAAAATCCGAATCCCTGGTGTGATGGTATTTGAAGGTGGGACTTTTGGGAGGTGATTAGGTCATGAGAGTGACCTCGCAAAGGGGATTAGTGCCCTTATGAT
>NW_016890407.1:0-1170 GCF_001698545.2 Rhinopithecus bieti | reverse complement strand
GAAACCCACATATCACAAAGCAGTTTCAAGATAGTTTGTTTCTCGTTTTTACCTGGACATATATCGTTTTTCTCTATAATCCACAATGGGATCCCAAATGTTCCTTTGCAGATTCTACAAAAAGAGTATTTCCAACCTGCTGAATCAAAAGAAAGGTTTAACTTTGTGAGATGAATCCACACATCCAGAAGTGTTTTCACAGATAGCTTCTTTCTAGTTTTTATCTGGGGATATTTAACTTTTAACGTAGGCCCCAGTGGTCCGCCAAATGCCCTTTTGCAGATACAGCAAAAGAGTGATTGCAATCTGCTGAATCAAAAGAAAGGTTTAAATCTGTGAGATAAATCCAGACATCACAAAGCAATTTTACAGATAACTTCTTTCTAGTTTGTGTCTGAGAATGTTTTGTTTTCCCCATATACTGAAATGGGCTTGCAAATGGTCCTTTCCAGATTCTCTGAAAACAGTGTTTCCAACCTGCTGAATCAAGAGAAAGGTCTAACTCTGTGAGATGAATACACATATCACATAGCAGTTGCAAAGATAGCTTCTTTCTATTTTTTATCTGCAGATATTCAATTTTTTTCCCATAGGGCTCAATGGACTCCCAAATGTCCCATCACAGACTCAACAAAAGAGTGCTTCCAACCTGCTAAATCAAAAGAAAGGTTTAACTCTGTGAGATGAATCCACACATGACAAAGCAGTTACACTGATAGCTTCTTTCTAGTTTCTCTCTGGGGATATTTTCCCCATAGACTTCAGTGGGCTCCCAAATGAACCTTCACAGATTCTCCAAAACAGTGTTTCCAAGCTGCTGAATCAAAAGAAAGGCATAACTCTGTGAGATGAATCCAGACATCACAAAGCAGTTTCACAGATATCTTCTTTCTAGTTTTATCTGGGGACATTTTGTCTTTCTCCATAGGCCTTAACGGACTATCACATGTCCTTTCACAGATTCTACAAAAAGAGTGTTACCAACCTACTGAATGAAAATAAAGGTTTGACTCTGTGAGATCAATCCACACATCACAGAGCAATTTCACAGATAGCTTCTTTCTAGTTTTATCTGGGGATATTTTGTCTTTCCCCATAGGCCTTAATGGACTGTCACATGTCCTTTCACAGATTCTACAAAAAAAGTGTTACCAACCCACTGAATGAAAA
>NW_016890406.1:0-1173 GCF_001698545.2 Rhinopithecus bieti | reverse complement strand
TAATTAGATTGGAACAAAACAGGAAAGGGATTTTCACAGTGCAATTCTATACAATGTCTGTAATCTATAGATAACATAACTGATTAGGTCAGGAGTTGATCTTTAACTACCAGGCCCAGGGTGCAGCGCCGGGCTGTCTGCCTGTGGATTTCATTTCTGCCTTTTGGTTTTACTTCTTCTTTCTTTGGAGGTAGAAGGGTGGTCTCCTTCCTTACTGTGACTAAGAATGCCTAACCTCCTGGGAATGTGGCCCAATGGGTCTCGACTTCATTTTACCCAGCTTCTATTCAAGATGGAATCACTCTGGTTCAAATGCCTCTGATAAAACCAATGTACATCTTACATATATTGATTGATGTATTATGTCTCCCTAAAATGTAGCCTGACCACCTTGGGCACAGCTTCTCAGGCTCTCCTGAGGGCTGTGTCACGGGCCATTGGTCACTCATATTTGGCTCAGAATAAATCTCTTCAAATATTGTACAGAATTTGACTCTTTTGTCAACAGTGCACATAATTTAACTGCTCTGAGTTTTGCATTTGGATATTGTATCTATATTCTTCCCAAGTTTAAACGATTTACTTGTTTGTTGGTGAAATGGAACTGTTGTCTTAGCAAACAACACTTGGAAAACCTTTCATCAAAATGCCCTGCATTTTCTGTGTGAGAATCCTGTAGGAAGCACACTGTGCAAACTAACAAAATATATTAAGTGACTATGTTGAAAGATTATATACCTAGTAGAGAGATCAGTAACTATGACATGAAAATATTTTGGCTTTTTTAGCTATGTGTAAAACTGCAAGTTAACAAGATAAGATTAATTTTAATTTCAACCTTCTTCAGCAGAGTTGAGGCATTCCACATGTTCCGTCATAACTTATCCAGATACAGAAACTACAAAGAAATACAGTTCATATGAAGCAACCCAAGGTCGGGTAATATTTCCAAGTAACAATTTCTTGGACTGTATTTCAACTCCCATCTTTTGCTTGCCCTTGTTTTAAGAGCCAAGGATTTCAGACAGAACACTGCAGATTGATTCACAATGGCCGTACCTATAATTTGTTTAAAATTGGGAGATGTGTAATTTATGTGAACGTGTTATTTTAATAAAAATATGAAAAATATAAAATATAGTATCTGTAATATTAGTATTTATAAAATAATAA
>NW_016890405.1:0-1240 GCF_001698545.2 Rhinopithecus bieti | reverse complement strand
AGGCACAGGGAGATTCTCTTTTGCCCAAACAAATATCTCGATTTTATTTTAATCAGATGAATGAAATACGGCAAGGTAGTTGCAAAGAGTAAAGTGGAAGTGTTAAAATTAAGACATTTTCCCTCCATAAGTCCAGTCTTATGAGTAGTGGGAGCCTGACTAATGGGAAATACATCCCCTTACAGGAGAAGAGCAAGATTGTCACAAATTCTGAACAAGAGAACAAGTTATAGAGCAAGATATGCCACAGTGAGGGTGGGTGACATTACGAACATAGAAAATAAGTTATCTGAGTGGATTTGCCACCCTGCAGAGATGTGACTGCCTTTTATTCTGTCCTGCTTACTCTCAGATTTTCGCTAATGTTTTGACTGCACTTGGCACGCTGAAGTCCTACGTGAGGTCCAAGATGGTTTATTACTAAACTACTTTCAGATTAGACTGCATAACCCACCTGCATACTACAATGCTTGTATATATGTCTGTTTCACTGGGAGCCAATCAAAATACAATGAACTTGTGCTTTTGCAGTAGCATAGGAGAAAATGTCACTATTTCCTAATGGAAGAGATTAAAGATAAACATGTCACCGAGTCAAACTCTGAGCAAGTTTAAGTCCAGGAAAAGGGCTTCCTAGGGCCCTGCAGACACTACTTTGTAAATATCTCTGAGGTCACAGAGGTCCTCTAATACCAATTCTAGCGATGTCTAGTGACAGAAGTTTCTCGGCATTCAGGCAATTTAGGGAACAATCACCCAGATGATATGGGGTGCTCATGATTAGATGCCTGCAGCTGAGGTAATACCCAGCTATGATTTTATTTCCCTCTGTTTGGATAACACAATTCATTCTTATTTCATTCGCTGAAATAGACTGCCAAAGAAATGGCCAGTTTGAAAGAACACATGCTAAAAAAGTCAACATTCCAGGACTCATATTGTGATCAGTTCAGCAACGAGAACATATTTCCAAATAGCCAGAATAAAACAACACTAAGTCAAGGAGAGAGGATTTGGTCTTGCCGGATTGTGGCATCACCTCACATAAACACACAAAACTGGTGGTGACAAAATCTCTATGAGCATTTGCTTGTCTGTAAAGGATTTTATTTCTCCTTCACTTATGAAACTTAGTTTGGTTGAATATGAAATTCTGGTTTGAAAAATCTTTTCTTTTAGAATGTTGACTATTGGCCCCCACTCTCTTCTGGCTTGGAGAGTTTCTGCCCAGAGATCCGCT
>NW_016890404.1:0-609 GCF_001698545.2 Rhinopithecus bieti | reverse complement strand
TAATCCATCTTGAAGTAATTTTCTATAAGGTGTAAGAAAGGGATCCGGTTTCAGCTTTCTACATATGGCTAGCCAGTTTTCCCAGTACCATTTATTAAATAGGGAATCCTTTCCCCATTTCTTCTTTTGTCAGGTTTGTCAAAAGATCAGATGGTTGTACATGTGTGGTGTTATCTCTGAGGCCTGTGTTCCATTCCATTGGTCTATATCTCTGTTTTAGTACCAGTACCATGCTGTTTTGGTTACTCTAGCCTTGTAGTATAGCCTGAAGCCAGGTAGCGTGATGCCTCCAGCTTTGTTCTTTTGCTTAGGATAGTCTTGGCTATGCAGGCTCTTTTTTGGTTCCATATGATATTTAAAGTAGTTTTTTTTCCAAATTCTGTGAAGAAAGTCATTGGTAGCTTGATGGGGATGGCATTGAATCTATAAATTACTTTGGGCAGTATGGCCATTTTCACGATATTGATTCTCTCTATTCATGAGTATGGAATATTATTCCATTTGTGTCCTCTTTTATTTCATTAAGCAGTGGTTTGTAGTTCTTCTTGAAGACATCCTTCGCATCCCTTGTAAGTTGGATTCCTAGGTATTGTATTCTCTTTGTAGCAA
>NW_016890403.1:0-610 GCF_001698545.2 Rhinopithecus bieti | reverse complement strand
CCACCATGTTTGAATTAATTTATACTCCCACCAACAGTGTAAAGGCCTTCCTATTTCTCCACAACCTCTCCAACATCTGTTGTTTCCTGACGTTTTAATGATGGCCATTCTAACTGACATGAGATGGTATCTAACTGTGGTTTTGATTTGCATTTATCTAATGACCAGTGATGATGAGCTTTTTTTCATATGTTTGTTGGCTGCATAAATGTCTTCTTTTGAGAAGTGTCTGCTTATATCCTTTGCCCACTTTTGATGGGGTGGTTTGTTTTTTTTTCTTGTAAATTTGTTTAAGTTCTTTGTAGATTCTGGATATTAGCCCTTTGTCAGATGGATAGGTTGCAAAATTTTCTCCCATTCTGTAGGTTGCCTGTTCACTCTGATGATAGTTTCTTTTGATATGCAGAAGTTCTTTAGTTTAATTAGATCCCATTTGTCAATTTTGACTTTTGTTGCCATTGCTTTTGGTGTTTTAGCCATGAAGTCTTCGCCTATGCGTGTGTCCTTAATAGTATTGTCTCGATTTTATTCTGAGATTTTATGGTTTTAGGTCTTAGGTTTAAGTCTTTAATCCATCTTGAGTTAATTGTTGTATAAGGTGTAAAGAATG
>NW_016890402.1:0-1647 GCF_001698545.2 Rhinopithecus bieti | reverse complement strand
TGGGTCTCCCACCAAGGGGCAGGGCCCACACGAGTTGCTACAGTTTAGCTGAAGTGAGAGACAGGTTAAACTTGTCAGCTGACAACCAGGTCCTTGGCCAGGTGGCCCCACACGTAAACCAACTTCCATTGTGGGCTGTGAACCTTCTCCTGCCAGCTGTGGCCGGGTTTCCAGAGGAAAGGAAAAAATAGTGGTTTTCTTCATCCTGGACTGAGAACTCTGTCATTTCCTCTGTTTCTAGAAACTGAAGAAATCACTTGTCATGCTGAAAGAGCTCACCAACAAATTCAAGTAAAGCTTTTCCCTCCTCCTGCTATACCTTCTAACCCTGCCCTGAGGACCCAAAATCTGGCTCAGGGGAAGGAACTGGTTGTAGACACGGGGTCTTCTCAGAGCTGACCAGGCACAGAGGGACCCTGGCTCAGAGGTTTGCACTTGGAGTGTGTCACGGGTCAAGCCACGGAAACCCAGTCCCTCTCACAGGTCTTCAGGCCAAGCATGGGGTGGTCATAGGAGTTGGTGACAAGGCTGGGGATTGGGAGGACTGGAAGGGGCTGCAGCTCCATGCTCCAGGTGGAGGGGAGAGTCTGGGGCTGGCCCTCCAGGCTGTTGGTGCTGGGTGTTGGGTGCCAGGTGCTGCTTGCATGGGACATGAGTCTCCGTGTGTCCTCGGGCAGGTATGCTGTATTTGGCCTCAGCTCCAGCAGGTACCCTCAGTTCTGCGCCTTTGCTTATGACCTCAACCAGAAGCTCCCACCTGGGGCCTCTCAGCTCACCCTGACGTGGGAAGAGGATGAGCTCAGTGGGCAGGAGGACGCCTTCCTCAGCAGGGCCGTGCAAACCTTCAAGGTCGGTTCCCAGCCAGAGCTGCTCCACAGCAGGGACATGACAGGGAGCATTCATGCCTAGGACCTCTGTGCTGGGCATCCTGGGTGCATGACCTCTGCCCCTGGTCCTGTAGATGTGGTCCCAGACATGGGCCAGGGCCACGGGCCTGAGGGCGCAGGTCACTGCTGCTCTCCCTCAGCCCCCCAGAAGAGCTCCACCCTGTGCACACCACTCTGGAAGAGGAGGAGGCACAGATCTCCCCCCTGCCCTTAGGGAGCTTCTAGTTTAACATCTTTCCCCACTGACTACCTAGGTCGCCTCTTAACTACTGTGTCTGTTTCAATCTCCCAGCCATAGAGAGCCTGGGGACAGGCACTACACAGTGGTGGATCCACTTTGGATCCACTCAGTATCTCCACAGCTCTTTATTGCAATGGTTGGCTCCAGTAATTTAGGTAACTCGTCACTCATGCAGTGCATCACTCAGCAGTGGTGCTTAGGAGCATCAGTGTGCGTCGGGGCAGGCTTAGTTCCAAAGCCCGGGCCTCCTCCATGTGGTTCCACAACACGAAAAGGGGACAATCAGACCTCTCCCAGTGTGGGCATGAGGATACAACAAGATGATGTCAATATTGACATTCATAATGGCGGAGCACAGTGGCGCCTGCCTGTAATCCCCAGCCCTTTGGGAGGCTGAGGTGGGCAGATCGCTTGAGTTCCAGAATTTGAAACCAGCCTGGTCAACATGGCAAAACCAGTGTCTACTGAAAATACAGAAAGTTGACTGGGCTTGGTGGTGCACACCTGTAGTCTCAGCTA
>NW_016890401.1:0-1649 GCF_001698545.2 Rhinopithecus bieti | reverse complement strand
AAACCCCAGTAATTCAAACCAGAAGAAAAAATACTAATACATCTGAATTTTCAAATATTTTGCATTATATTTAGAAAGCTGTATTAACCAAGTGTTTCCTTCTAGTACACTGATTCTCAAATTTTATGTCTGTGTGATACATATAAAATAATAGTATTTGACCATCACATTGGGGGGAACAGATCAGGCTATTTGTATTAGTTCATTCTCACACTGTTAATAAAGACATTCCCAAGACTTGGTAATTTATAAAGGAAAGAGGTTTAATTGACTCACAGTTCAGCATGGCTGAGGAGGCCTCAGGAAACTTGCAATCATGGTGGAAGGGGAAGCAAGCACATCCTTCTTCACAGGGTGGTAGCAAGGAGAGGTGCTGAACAAAACAGGGAGAACCCCTTTATAAAATCATCAGATCTCATGAGAACTAACTCACTATCATGAGAATAGCATGGAGGTAACTGCCCCGATGACTCAATTATCTCCCACCAGGTCCCTACCATGACACAAGGAACGTATGGGAACTGCAATTCAAATGAGATTTGGGTGGGGACACAGTCAAATCATATCATTCCACCCCTGGCTTCTCCCAAATCTTTTGTCCTCACATTTCAAAATACAATCATGCCTTCCCAACAAAGTCTTAACTCATTCTAGCATTAACTAAAAAATCCAAGTCCAAAGTCTCATCTGAGATAAGGCAAGTTCCTTCTGCCTATAAGCCTGTAAAATCAAAAGCAAGTTAGTTACCTCTTAGATACAATGGGAGTACAGGCATAGTTTTAATACACCCATTCCAAATGGAAGAAATAAGCCCAAATGAAGGGGCTACAGGCCCTATGCAAGTCCAAAATCCAACAGGGCAGTAATTAAATCTTAAGGCTCAAAATGATATTCTTTGACTCTATGTCTCACATCCAGGTCACATGATGTAAGAGGTGGGCTTCCATGACCTTGAGCAGCTCTGCACCTGTGGCTTGGCAGGATACAGCCCTCCTCCCTGCTGCTTTCATGAACTAGTGTTCAGTGTCTGCAGCTTTTCCAGGCTCATGGAACAAGCTGTCAGTGGATCTCCCATTCTGGGGTCTGGAGGATGGTAACTCTCTTCGCATAGCTCCACTAGGCAGTTCCCCAGTGTGGACACTGTGTGGGGACTCCAACCCCACATTACCTTTTCACATTGCCCTATAAGAGGTTCTCCATGAGAGCTCTTCTCTGGCAGCAAATTTCTGCCTGAACATCTAGGCATTTCCATGCATCCTCTGAGATCTAGGCAGAGGTTCCGAAACCTCACTTGCTGACTCCTGTGCACCCACAGGCTTAACACCAATGGAAGCTGCCAAGGCTTGGGACTTGTACCCTCTGAAACCACAGCCTGAGCTGTACCTTGGCCCCTTTTAGCCAGAGCTGGAGCAGCTGAGATGCAGGGCACAAACTCCCTAGGATGCACACAGCAGGGGATCTTGAGCCTGGCCCACTAAATCATCTTTTTTTTTCTCATAGGCCTCTCTGGGCCTGTGATGAGAGGTGCTGCCACAAAGTTCTCTAACATGCCCTGGAGATATTTTCCCTATTGCCATGGTGATTAACATTCGGTTCTTTGTTACTTATGCAAATTTCTGCAGCAGGCTTGAATTTCTTCTTAGAAAATG
>NW_016890400.1:0-235 GCF_001698545.2 Rhinopithecus bieti | reverse complement strand
CCCCTGCACTCCAGCCTGGGCAACAGAGCGAGATTCTGTCTCAAAAAAGAAAATAAAAAATAAAAAAGAAAGGAAGGAAGGAAGAAGGGAAGGAAGGAAAGGAAGAAAAGGAAGGAAGGAAAGAAAGGAAAGAAGGAAAAAAGGAAGGAAGGAAAGGAAGGAAGGGAGGAAGGAAAAGAAAGAGAAAGAAAGAAGGAAAGAAAGAAAGAAAAGAAAAGAAAGAAAGGAAAAGGAA
>NW_016890399.1:0-217 GCF_001698545.2 Rhinopithecus bieti | reverse complement strand
AGAATTCACTTGACACAGAGCAGTTTCACAGAAAGCTTCCTTCTGGTTTCTCTCTGAGGTTATTTCTTGTTCAGGATATTCTAAACAGGGTTTACAAATGTCCTTTCTCAGATTCCACAGAAACAGTGATTTCAAACTGCTCAATCCAAAGAATGATTTAACTCTATGAGATGAATGCAAACGTCACAAAAGAGTTGCACAGAAAGCTTCTCTCCAA
>NW_016890398.1:0-232 GCF_001698545.2 Rhinopithecus bieti | reverse complement strand
ATTAAATTTTCTTCCTAGAGAAAAAACTGATATAGCATATATTTCACTCCAAACTGTGTAAAAGACTAGGGTTCTGCTCTATAAAATAAAAGGAAACTAAGGGGAAAAGCACATTTGTAAAAAAACACATATGTCAAAGAAGATAGGCAGAAAATGAATCAAAATATTAGGAGTGGTTATCACTAGGTAGCATAATTATATGTGACTTATTTTCATAACTTTCTGCATTTTC
>NW_016890397.1:0-1726 GCF_001698545.2 Rhinopithecus bieti | reverse complement strand
AAATTATATTTTTATTAAAGATTAAAGAATCACAAAACAGATTATTTCAGTACCATATAATAAAGATGAAATAGACAAATGAACTATAAGCAAATAAATACACAAACATTTGCTAAAATTTCTGAAGAGAAATCTTAGACATACACAGAATAAGTGTCAGAAAACTCATGAGACAAAAGTTAGAAGGCTATATACTTTTAAGGCATAGAGGCCTTACTAGAAGGAAATTTCTATGAAGAACATATGGCATTTTCTAAATGTACTGATTAAATTTACATTAGCATCTACTTTCCAATATGTTCCAGAATGGCAGCTTCACAGGCTTGAAATTAGACCTAGTTCAGTTATCAAGCAGTACTTATTTGACAATTTTATAAGAAATCTTCCTGGAAGCCCACACATAGAGAGAAGCATATTGATTTCCCAGGTTTTATAGGCAGTAGAAGAAGTGGCAGTGATTTATTTCTGAAACTCCTGGAGGAATGCAGCCTAGCCTTAGACAGGACTCAAGGCTGTCAACCAAGGTATACAGATCACCACAATGTGTTTAGCAAATGATCATGCCGACTAAAGCCAAACATGCCCTCAAGGTGAAGGACAGTGCTGCAAGCCTGACCGCGGAGAATTTACTGTAGACTGTGCATACTTAAATTTCTGTGAACATCAAAACATTGACATAGTTTTAATAATTTTTTTAAAGTTTCTTCTCCTTAAGAATAGCAATCAAATTAAATTAGCTTTGAATTTTAATAACATAATTACTTGGGAAAATACCTGTTTTAATGCAATTTTAGAAAAGAAAATAAAACCCTAAAGAAAAGACAAGCAATATTTTAATTGTGAGGAATATTAATTCCCTATTGCATATTATAAGAAAGTTTCTGTCATGCAGTTTTAATGATTGAGTCACTAAGATCGAAAGAAGTGTTTGGTATTTCTTGTTGAGCTGAAATAATTGGGTATTCTGGGAATACAGTCATAGAAACAAGAATCATTTTTTTTTCTGGAAAATCATAATGCAAATACCCACCAATAATGCCCACCAATAATGCCCATGATACTTGACACTATTCTACAAATCAAAAGTCACACTCTTAGATTGTCAGAAGTTTTAAGTACTCACAGACACTATATTTTGTGACAACAAATAGAAAATGCATCTTCTTTAATTATATGGAAATTAGAAGTAAATGCCCCTTAAGCAAGTTGAAAGAAATATTTTCCTCAGGTAATCTGAATATCTTAAAATATATTTGCATACTCTATTTACACAGCAACAGCATTTGTTTCTAGAATATGGAATAATTAATCACCATGAACTAATATTTTCCCAGAGTTTACCAAGGCAAGTTCAGATTAGAAAACAGCTCCTTGGTTAAGATAAATCATAGATAGAAAATCTGTACCAAATGGTGCTGCCTTAATTAATAATGTTTAAACAAATGACAGGAGTAAAATGAAAGAACTCAAGGTATGGTGAGTTCTAAGTCATAAATAAATTAGACCAATGACCTTCAGGTTTGTTTTGTTGATGATGGTTTTTTCTATCTTTAGCTACAAAGCTTTTAATTCAGTGAAATCTCTGGTGCTGGTCCAATATATAACACAGATGAAAGCAGAGCTGCTCAGGATGAAACAGGTCCTGGTCTCTTGGGTCTGCTTCATGCACCTGAGGCCACATACAGAATGGAATCTTTTCTGAATTAGAAAGAGACACAAAAGTTCT
>NW_016890396.1:0-1013 GCF_001698545.2 Rhinopithecus bieti | reverse complement strand
TTAGTTGAGTAGCAGATCTCTTACCTGAGACATGGGACCTGGAAGAGAGGAGGCAGGCACATTTTCACTTCTATCTGAATGACTCCATTGAGAGTTTTAAAATAATTTTAAAATAGGGCAACATAGTGAGACCCTGTTTCTATGAAAAAATCTAAAACTAGCTGGGAGTGGTAGTGTACCTTTGTGGTAGCAGCTACTCAGGAGGCTGAAGGGGTAGGGTCACTTGAGCCAGAGAGGTGGAGGCTGCAGTGAGCCATGATCATGACACTGTACTCCAGCCTGGGTAGCAGAATGAGACCCTCCCTCAAAAAAAGAAAAAAGTCAGAAAGCATCTTAGACAGACGGAATCATGGTTGTAAGAAAAGTGAATATACGATATTATGAAATTATCATTTCCCCTAAGCCAAAATCCCTCACAGGAGACCAGGATAGGACCCAAAACATCAGTTTTAACAATTGGGCCACCAGATTGCAACACAGACAGAGGCGCTACAGAGGTTTAGATCCAAGATTCCTGGAAGGGATAAGGTTATCATTCTTCATGCTTCCATTTTAAATCTAATTGTGGAGTATGGTGAAATGTGGGAGTTGGGGGGAGTCATAAAATGAAATAAAACAGTAGGGTTCCAAGAACGATATATAAGTTGGGTTTGGTACAAAGAACTGGAGGGAACATGAGAAATAATCTATACCACACTACTTGTTCTCTCTGATTTTCCATCTCAGTGTCCCCATCAACCACATTCTGGTATTATGTTCAAGCTCCTATGAGAGCAATATGTAGAACTCTGAATGCAATACTGGTGAAGCCAGTAGGGCACTACTGATTCGTATTGACTCTCCTAATACAATGGTCCAAGTGAAACAGAAATATTTTCAGTAGGATAATAATTGTTCATGCAATAGTAATATATGCTATGTTATTAGTTACTAATCATTATTAGAGAGATAAATATGTATAGTATAGAAGGTGCTTGGCCGGGCGCGGTGGCTCAAGCCTGTAATCCCAGCAC
>NW_016890395.1:0-216 GCF_001698545.2 Rhinopithecus bieti | reverse complement strand
ATTTGCCAGTCTGTGTCTTCTAATTGGGGCATTTAACCCATTTACATTTAAGGTTAATACTGTTATGTGTGAATTTGTTCCTATCATTATGATGTTAGCTGGTTATTTTGCCTGTTAGTTGATGCAATTTCTTCATAGTGTCGATGGTCTTTACAATTTGGTATTTTTTGCAGTGACTGGGACAAGTTTTCCCTTTCCATATTTAGTGCTTCCTTC
>NW_016890394.1:0-213 GCF_001698545.2 Rhinopithecus bieti | reverse complement strand
GGGGTACAAGTGAGTTAAAGATGGTGGTGGTGGTGGTGATGGTGGAGTGGGGTGGGGTGGGGTGTGTGAATGAGAAGGTCCCAGCATGAAGATTTTGTGCAGTAGTTCTCTGTGACACCGAAAGGGAATAGGGCCTTTATTCAGAAATTTCTAAGATGATTTAGATAGAAAATAGGACCCAGTCTTTTGGGAGATTACAAACTGTTTTCCAAC
>NW_016890393.1:0-216 GCF_001698545.2 Rhinopithecus bieti | reverse complement strand
GAGGAGGAGGAGGAGGAAGGGGAGGAGGAGGAAGAGGAGAAGGAAGAGGAGGAGGAGGAGGAAGAGGAGGAAGAGGAAGAGGAGGAGGAAGAGGAGGAGGAGGAAGAAGAGGAGGAGGGAGAGGAGGAGAAAGAGGAGGAGGAGGAAGAGGAGGAGGAGGAAGGGGAAGAGGAGTAGAAGAAGAGGAGGAGGAGAAGAAGGAAGAGGAGGAGGAAG
>NW_016890392.1:0-446 GCF_001698545.2 Rhinopithecus bieti | reverse complement strand
ATATCTCTACTCCAGGCCCATATCTCCACTCCAAACCCATATCTCCCCTCCAGGCCCATATCTCCCCTCAAGGCCCATATCTCCACTCCAGGCTTATATCTCCATACCAGGCTCAGATCTCCACTCCAGAACTGTAGCTCCACTCCAGGCCCAGATCTCCACTCCGGGCCCCTTTCTCCACTCCAGGCCCATATCTCCACTCCAGGCCCAGATCTCCACTCTAGGCCCATCCCTCCATGCCAGGCTCATATCTCCACTCCAGGCCCAGATCTTCACTCCAGACCCAGATCTCCACCCCAGGCCCATATCTCCACTCCATACCCATATCTGCACCCCGGCCCATCCCTCCATACCAGGCCCATGTCTCTATCCTAGGCCTATATCTCCACCCCAGGCCCATATCTCCACTCCAGGCCCAGATCTCCACTCCAGGACCATATCTCCAC
>NW_016890391.1:0-1185 GCF_001698545.2 Rhinopithecus bieti | reverse complement strand
TGTCATCTGCAAACAGAGATAATTTGACTTTCTCTCTTACTATTGAATACTCTTTATTTCTTTCTGTTGCCTAATTGCCCTGGCCAGAATTCCAATTACTGTGTTGAATAGGAGTGGTGAGAGAGGCATCCTTGTCTTGTGCCAGTTTTCAAAGGGAATGCTTCCAGCTTTTGCCCATTCAGTGTGATATTGGCTGTAGATTTGTCATAAATAGCTCTTATTATTTTGAGATACGTTCCATCAATACCTAGTTTATTGAGAGTTTTAGCATGAAGGGGTGTTGGAATTTATCAAAGGCCTTTTCTGCATCTATTGAGATAATCATGTGGTTTTGTCATTGGTTCTGTTTATGTGATGGATTGCATTTATTGATTTGCATATGTTGAGCCAACCTTGCATCCCAGGGATGAAGCCAACTTGATCATGGTGGATAATGCGCTGCTGGATTCTGTTTGGCAGTATTTTATTGAGGGTTTTCACATTTAATTTCATCATTAATGAAATTAAGGGATATTGGCCTGAAACTTTCTTTTTTTATTTTGTCTTTGTCTCTGCTGGGTTTTGGTATCAGGATGATGCTAGTCTCATAACATGAGTTAGGGAGGAGTCCCTCTTTTCTATTGTTTGGAATAGTTTCAGAAGAAATGGTACCAGCTCCTCTTTATACCTCTGGTAGAATTTGGCTGTTAATTCATCTGGTCCTGGACTTTTTTTGGTTGGTAGACTATTATTTACTACCTCAAATCAGAACTTGTTATTGGTCTATTCAGGAATTCAACTTCTTCCTGGGTTAGTCTTGGGAGGGTGTTTGTGTCCAGGAATTTATCCATTTCTTCTAGATTTTCTAGTTTACTTGTGTAGAGGTGTTTATAGTATTCTCTAATGGTAGTTTGTATTTCTGTGGGATCAGTGGTGATCTCCCCTTTATCTTTTTTTATTGTGTCCATTTGATTCTTCTATTCTTCTTCATTAGTCTGGCTAGCAGTCTATCTATTTTGTTAATTTTTTGAAAAAACTAGCTCCTGAATTCATTGATTTTTTGAATGGTTTTGTGTCTCTATGTCCTTCAGTCCTGCTCTGATCTCAGTTATTTTTTGTCTTCTGTTAGCTTTTGAATTTGTTTGTTCTTCTCTAATTCTTTTAATTGTGATGGTAGGGTATTGATTTTAGATTTTTTCCACTTTC
>NW_016890390.1:0-1016 GCF_001698545.2 Rhinopithecus bieti | reverse complement strand
AAAAAAAAAAAAAAAAAAAAAGACAGAAACCCCTTTGGAAATCTGGTGAATACCACGAACCTTCCCTACACCAACAAGCAACATTCTACATCCAATATCAGGTCCTCTAGAGCCTCTCCATGGACCCAGGTGAAGAGCCCTGGCTTGAAGGATAAAAGCCACAATCCTTTATGTGGCGCTGACAGGCCCCACCTCCCCACAATCTTGTCCCATTCTCTTTTCAGCCTCATCTCCTGATACATCCGTCTACTTCACACCCTAACTCCTTCCCATCCTGACGCTTCTCACTTCTTGGTGCCTCCTGGAGTCCTTCCTCATCTGTCAACCCGGTGAAAATACCCCTTCTTCCAGGAAGACTTCCAGCCTTCAAGACCCAGATAAAGATCCCCTCCTCCTACTCCCCGGCAGGGCAAACCCCTTTTCTGCATCATTCCCATGGTTCAGATCTCTACTGCCCACTCTTTCACTCTGCCTTCAAGGAACTCACACTCCAGAGTAGGAAGCTCTGTGATTCAGTCACTTACAATCATACTAGAACAAACTGCTAAGAAAATGCAGAAGTGGAAGCAATCAGTTCTCCTGGGGAAGGTGTTTGTAAGGGAAAAGCATTCGGAGGAAGACAGTTCAGTTTTGCTGGACAATTCCTGAAACAGAATCTTCTTTCTTATAGGAAGCCCCATTCCTTGTGTTTGTATGGGATTGACATTTCCTCCTCAGGGGCGGGCCTGAGACTTGAGCCTGGCCAATCAGAGTCCTGCATCCTTCTCAGGCGCGTGTTCTGGAATGTCCCCAATTAGGGACAATCAGAGTTTTCCCTAAGATTTAACACACGAAAACTGAAAGAAAGGTTCTCTCTTTCTTTGTGACAGGCAAACAGGGCCTTATTGTGACTTTTGTGTGCCACAAGCCCCTTTGCCTTTGTCCATTTTCTTCAGACGGAGTCTCGCTCTGTCGCCCAGGCTGGAGTGCAGTGGCCGGATCTCAGCTCACTGCAAGCTCTGCCTGCCGGGTTCACA
>NW_016890388.1:0-1015 GCF_001698545.2 Rhinopithecus bieti | reverse complement strand
TACATCTGTGACCCTAAAAAGTAACCATAGAACTATTTAAACTTTTACATTTATATTTCATGTTTGTTTTATTATCTAGTACTTTAATTTTCTTAATATTAGAAATATTAGAACAATACCATACTTCAAATCTTAACAAAGGAAATCACTAAATATAACACATTCAGTACACTCCATGAGATATAAAATTCATATTCAATTAGAAAATTACTACTGTCTGAGTGAGATCATCTTTTGTATAGATTAACCTTTTCCAATAAAATACAGTAAGAATATACATTTTAATGAATATAAATGTTCCTGTATTATCATTGAACTCTGTACCTGAATATCCATTTGTCTGCTTTCTCCTCTTGGATATGTTCATGTCCAAACCAGAATTCTGTTTTCCTACAAACCTGAATTTCTTCCTGTAATCTTTATCTCTGTGAATGTACTATAATGCTCCTATATGCCTAAATAAGAAAATAAGTGGCCATTTTGAGTTATTTCCCTCTACTATTTTCCATTCAAAATCAATGTCTCAGTCTGCTTAATTCAATTTCTTGGTGTTTTGTATTTTACTTCACTTTTAAAATTTAATTATGGCCCTCAGCATTGTATGTCTACATCCTGCAACAAATATATTAGTTTCTTACTGCCAAGTCATCCATCCATTCATGCATGCATGCCTATATACATTTAATAAATATTTATTAAAATCAACTGTGTCAAGCATTACTCTATCTGATGGGATATAGCAGCAAAACAAAACAAAACAAAACAACAACAACAAAAAAGAACAAAATTGCCTTCCATCATAGAAATTTCTTCCTAGTGGAAATGTGCTGTGAGTGTGTCCCATGATTGTGCTAGCAGGATAATAGAATCTGTAATCTAATTGTAGACCTAACAAAATCATTCCTCTTCATTGCATTTTGCAGCAGCTCCCCATTCCTTAAGGGAGAAAAAAAAAGATGCTGATGAAGCAAAGCTTTTAACGTGGCAAACCCTTTATAACTTTATAACATTTCTT
>NW_016890387.1:0-1017 GCF_001698545.2 Rhinopithecus bieti | reverse complement strand
TTCGGCCCCTACTGAGAGGTGTCTCCCACTTAGGCTACTTGGGGTCAGGGACCCACTTGAGGAGGTAATCTGTCCATTCTCAGATCTCAAACTCCATGCTGAGAGAACCACTACGCTCTTCAAAGCTGTCAGACAGGGTCATTTAAGTCTGCAGAAGTTTCAGCTGCCTTTTGTTCAGCTATGCCCTGCCCCAGAGGTGGAGTCTACAGAAGCAGGCAGGCCTTCTTGAGCTGTGGTGGGCTCCACACAGTTCGAGCTTCCTGGCTGCTTTGTTTACCTGCTCAAGCCTCAGCAATGGCAAACGCCCTTCCCCTGCCTCGCTGCCACCTTGGAGTTCAATCTCAGACAGGTGTGCTAGCAGTGAGCGAGGTTCCGTGGGCATGGGACCCTCTGAGCCAGGCACAGGATATAATCTCCTGGTGTGCCATTTGCTAAGACTGTTGGAAAAGCACAGTATTAGGGTGGGAGTGTCCCAGTTTTCCAGGTATCATCTGTCACAGCTTCCCTTGGCTAAGAAAGGGAATTCCCTGACCCCTTGTGTTTTTTGGATGAGGCATTGCCCTGCCTGGCTCCATGGGCTGCACCCACTGTCCAACAAGCCCCAGTGAGATGAACCCAGTACTTCAATTGGAAATGCAGAAATCACGCATCTTCTGCATCGCTCATTCTGGGAGCTGCAGGCTGCAGCTGTTCCTATCCGGCCATCTTGGAACTGGCTCTATTTTATTTCATTATACTTTAAGTTCTGGGATACATGTGCAGATGGGCCGGTTTGTTACATAGGTATACATATGCCATGGTGGTTTGCTGTACCTGTCATCTACATTAGGTATTTCTCCTAAGCTAGCCCTCCCTTTACCCTCCACCCCCCAACAGACCCTGGTGTGTGATGTCCCCTTCCCTGTGTCCATGCATTCTCATTGTTCAACTGCCACTTATGAGTGAGTACATGTGGTGTTTGGTTTTCTATTCTTGTGTTAGTTTGCTGAGAATGATGGTTTCCACCTTCATCTGTGT
>NW_016890386.1:0-1262 GCF_001698545.2 Rhinopithecus bieti | reverse complement strand
AAGGAAGTAATTCATTATGTATCTTAAGTTACTACCCTGAGCATTTATTCATTTTCTGGACAGAAATCATATTGGAAATGCATTGTCTTAATAACTAAAATAAAATGGTCAAAGATGCATTTTGGCTTATTAAATTTTTTCTTGTAAATATGTAAGATCATCTGAGAACTTCCACTAGGATCCATCCTGAAGTGAAAATCTTTAGAATCTTAAATTGTAAAGCCCTCACTGAAGAATAATTACAAATTCGAGTTTTAAGGACTAGCAGTGACTATATATTGGAAATAAGAGTACATTTTATACCTCTTGAACTGGAACTTTCTGTCTTTTAGCTTTAGGTTCCACAAGATTAAAAAATATATGTTTTAAAGGTCAGTTTCCATTTAAAAAAAATACACAGGTTGAAGTAATATATAGCTTTTAATAGAATTTTGAGGAAGCCCTTATATTATTCAGTTTGGGAGAAATTATGAGTTAGAAATTAAAATCATTTTATTGAGATTCATTTGACTTTAGTAAAGATTAATAAATGCCATGGAGAATAAATTTTGGTTTATAATTGCTCGCCCCAGAACTACTTATAATAATTTCTGTCAGTATCTGGAGAAGGGAAACGTGTATTAAGCCTATGAAAATGCAGAATGGTACTAACCACCTGCTTAAGGACAAAAGCATGTGTGACCTGTTTTCAAACCCCTTTTCCATTGATTGAGAACATCGAGTGTCGACTCTCTTCTACAAAACAGCAGAGTGAGTTGCTGTTCTTCATAAAGCTCTGGAATTTGCTAAGACGCTTTCTTTATCTTAGGCAATTGAACGGACCATCACATTTAGTAAATCAAGACTCATGGGCATTACAGAAATCTTGATACTGTATAGAGTAATTTTCTTACATAGAATAGCAAATTTTAGCTTTATTGTAGATCATCAATTTTGAGACAGAGGCATATTTTGTAAAATTTTTTTACACTTTCAGAATACAATCCATGTTCTATTTGATACTATTATTGGCGGATGACTAATGAGATTCATGTTCATTAATTCAATTTATGAATGAATTGAGAGGATGGTAGCATTTTGCAGAAATGTGTTACATACATTCCTCCCCAAAAAAGTTTCAGTGCATTCTGAAATATATAAATTACATAATCTCTGTGAAAGAAAGGGCTTCACTGTTTTGTTTTGTCTTATTTTGTTTTTTGTTTTGTTTTGTTTTCAACTAAGTGCTGTTTCCCCAGCACGTAGAACAGTGGAGCATCACA
>NW_016890385.1:0-612 GCF_001698545.2 Rhinopithecus bieti | reverse complement strand
GGCTGCCTAGTATTCCATGGTATATATGTGCCACTTTTATTTATCCGGTGTATTATTGATGAGCATTTGGGTTGGTTCCCAGTCTTTGCTGTTGTGAACAGTGCTGCAGTAAACGTACATGTGCATGTGTCTTTATAGTGGAATGATTTATAATCCTTTGGGTATATACCCAGTAATGGGATTGCTGGGTCAAATGGTATTTCTGGTTCTAGATCCTTGAGGAATCGTCAGCTGTCTTCCACAATAGTTGAACTAATTTACACGCCCACCAACAGTGTAAAAGCATTCCTATTTCTCCACATCCTCTCCAGCATCTGTTGTTTCCTGACTTTTAATGTTCACCATTGTAACTGGCATGAGATGGCATCTCGTGGTTTTGATATGCATTTCTCTAATGACCAGTGATGATTAGCTTTTCTTTGTATGTTTGTTGGCTGCATAAATGTCTTCTTTTGAGAAGTGTCTGTTCATATGTTTCACCCACTTTTGATGGTTTTTTTTCTTGTAAATTTGTTTAAGTTCCTTGTAGATTCTGAATATTAGTCCTTTGTCAGATTGCAAAATTGCAAAATTTTGCAAAATTTTCTCCCATTCTGTAGGTTGCCTGTTCAC
>NW_016890384.1:0-1181 GCF_001698545.2 Rhinopithecus bieti | reverse complement strand
CTTGCAAAGGACATATACTCATCCTTTTTTATGGCTGCATAGTATTCCATGGTATATGGGTGTCACATGTTCTTTATCCAGTCTATCATTGATGGGCATTTGGGTGAGTTCCATGTCTTTGCTATTGTGAACAGTGCTGTAGTAAACATACGTGTGCATGTGTCTTCATAGTAGAATGATTTATTATCTTTTAGGTATATACCCAGTAAAGGAATTGCTGGGTCAAATGGTATTTTAGTTTTGATCCTTGAGGAATCGTCACACTGTCTTCCACAATGGTTGAACTGATTTACATTTCCAAAACAGTGTAAAAGTTTTCCTATTTCTTCACATCCTCTTCAGTGTCTGTTGTTTCCTGACTTTTAATGATCGCCATTCTAACTGGCATGAGATGATATCTCACTGTGGTTTTGATTTGCGTTTCTCTAACAACCAGCGATAATGAGCATTTTTTCAAGTGTTTGTTGGCTGCATAAGTGTCTTCTTTTGAGAAGTGTCTGTTAATATCTTTTGTCCAATTTTGATAGGGTTGTTTGCTTTATTCTTGTAAATTTGTTTAAGTTCTTTGTAGGTTCTGAATAGCCCTTTGTCAGCTGGATAGATTGCAAAATTTTATCCCATTCTGTAGGTTGCTGTTCACACTGATGATAGTTTCTTTTGCTGTACAGAAGCTCTTTAGTTTAATTAGAAACCATTTGTTGATTTTGGCTTTTGTTGCCATTGCTTTTGGTGTTTTAGTCATGAAGGGTTTGCCCACGCCTATGTCCTGAATGGTATTGCATAGGTTTTCTTCTAGGATTTTATGGTTTTAGGTATTACATTTAAGTCTTTAATCCATCTTGAGTTAATTTTGTATGAGGTATAAGGAAGGGATCCAGTTTCAGCTTTCTGCATATGGTTAGCCAGTTTTCCAAACACCATTTATTAAATAGGGAATCCTTTCCCTATTTCTTGTTTTTGTCAAGTTTGTCAAAGATCAGATGGTTGTAGAAGTGTGGTTTATTTCTGTGGCCTCTGTTCTGTTCCATTTGTCTATATCTCTGTTTTGGTACCAGTACCATGCTATTTTGGTTACTGTAACCTTGTAGTATAGTTTGAAGTTAGGTAGCATGATGCCTGTAGCTTTGTTCTTTTTGCTTAGGACTGGCTTGGCTATGCAGGCTCTTTTTTGGTTCCATATG
>NW_016890383.1:0-1182 GCF_001698545.2 Rhinopithecus bieti | reverse complement strand
TGGTTATTAGAATCTATTAAATTCAAACTTCATTTTCATAATGCACAGGTAACAGGAATCTCTCCCAAACCCAAGAGTATTTAACAAATTTTACTGCTCAAGTGAAAGGAAAATAAAATAAGTGTAACTTTTAAAAGGTTGCAAACACTTATGGCATTTTAACCTTACAATTCAGAAGTAATAAAACTATAAAATATCAGGGTGGGGTCTGGCTGAGTAAAAGCCACAAGATCCAGGCTATACGTATTTCAAAGCAGCAATCTGATTATGTCATTCATCTCTTAACATGTTTTCATGGTTTCTCATTACTCTTGGAATAAAACCACTCTCTAACCTAGTCTAGCACCCTCTACAACTTCTGACTACCTCTCCAGCACCCCTCACAGCAGATACCTGCTGCCGTAGGGCCTTTACACCTATGATTTCCTTTGCTTCAAAGCCTCATCTCAATTGCTCCCTGTGCCACTCTTGTGCTTAATCACTCAGACTAAGTCAAATCTACATATAATGCATGATCAGAACACCACAACCTGTCCTTTATATTTTATTGCAGTGGTTAATTTTTTTGATTTATGTGCTGATTTCATGCAAGAAGCACCAAAGAATTGCTGTTATATTTGTAATTAATTTGCTACAGATATACAGGGTTTATCAGTCTTACTTCCCAATTATTTCTTATGATGGCCCAATTGTGGAAAAGACGAGCCCACAAGAGAAGAAGTTAATAATTATAAATGTGACTCAAGTTTGTATAGAGCTTTATATTTTGCTAAGTCTATTCTATGTCTTGTTCTCATTTGATCCTTGTAATAATCTCATTGGTGATGTAGGAAAGTTATCTATTCAGCAAACATATATTAAGCAACTACTATGATGCTGAGAATTAGGGAGAGATATATATATGTTACTTTGATATATGTATAACATTTATATATAAAATAATATATAAACATGTATATATGTGTGTATGTTTGTGTATATATATAATGGAGAGGAGAGTAACATATAGGTATAAATTATATAGGTAACATTATACAGGTAACATTATATAGGTAAAATTATCTAGGTATAAATTATATAGTAACATATAGGTAACATAATACAGTAATATTATATGAGTAACATTATATAGTAACATATAGGTATAAATTATATAGGTATAATATATAGGTATAATAATTT
>NW_016890382.1:0-1185 GCF_001698545.2 Rhinopithecus bieti | reverse complement strand
AACTGGAAAGAGGCGTTCTGAGAAATTGCACTATGATGTGTAAATGCAACTCAGAGAGTTACACTTTTCTCTTCAGAGATCAGTTTGCTAACACAGTTTCCTTGAAATCTGCAAATGAATACTTCGGAGCGCAATGAGGCTTAAGGTGACAAAGGAAATATCCTCAGAAAAAAAGTAGAAAGAAGCTTTCTTAGAAAATTCTTGATGATGTGTGAATTCATCTCACAGAGTTACACTTAAGTTTCATGGAGCAGTAGATTAACACTGTCCTTGAGGAACCTGAGAAGGGCTACCTTGGATCCCATCGAGGCCTAGGCTGTTACGGGAAATATCCTCCATTAAAACGTGAAAGAAGCTTTGTGACAAACTTCTTTGTGATATGTGAATTCATCTCACAGAGTAACAACCTACTCTTCATGAAGCAGTTTGCTAACAGTGTTTTCGTGGAACCTGCAAATAAATATTTGGGAGCGCATTGAGGCCTATGGTGAAAATGGAAATATCCTCAGATAATACCTAGAAAAAAGCTGTCTCAGAAGTTGCTTTCTGATGTGTGAATTCATAACACAGAGATTCATTTTCCTTTCTTGCAGAAGTTTCCTGACACTGTTGTCATGGATTCTGCCAAGTGATATTTGGGAGCTCATTGAGGGCCATGGTGAAAAGGAAATGTCCTCAGATAAAACCTGAAAAGAAGCATTCTGAGAAACCTCATTGTGACATGTGGATGCAACTCACAGAGTTACACTTTCCTTTTCATTAATCCATTGCTAAAACTCTTTTCTTGCAATCTGCATTGGGATATTTCTTAGCGCAATGAAGCAGATGGTGACAAAGGAAATATCCTCAAATAAAACTAGAAAGTAGCTTTCTGAGAAACTTCTTTGTGACATGTGAATTCATCTCACCGAGTTACAACTTTGTCTTCATGAAGCAGTTTGCTAACACTGTTGTCGCGGAATCTGCCAAGTAATATTTGGGAGCTCATTGAGGGCTATGGTGAAAAAAGAAATACACTCAGATAAAACTGGAAAGAAGCGTTCTGAGAAACTGCATTATTATGTGTGAATGCAACCCACAGAGTTACACTTTTCAGAGATCAGTTTGCGAACACAGTTTTCTTGAAATCTACAACTGGATATTTCTGAGCGCAATGAGGCTTATGGTGACAAAGGAAATATCCTC
>NW_016890381.1:0-217 GCF_001698545.2 Rhinopithecus bieti | reverse complement strand
TCACCATTATCACCATCACCATCATCATCACCATCATCATCACCATCACTATCATCATCATCACCACCATCATCACCATCATCATCACCATCATCATCACCATCATCATCATCACCATCATCACCATCACCATCATCACCACAGCCAGCACCAGCATCGTCAGCATCGCCATTATCACCATCAGCATCACCATCACCATCATCACCATCACCATTAA
>NW_016890380.1:0-530 GCF_001698545.2 Rhinopithecus bieti | reverse complement strand
AGCAAGAAAAGAAATCTTATTAAAAAATGGGGAAACTGCCCTTAAACTCTGGCTTTTATTAAGAGGAAAGACGGAAAAGACATATTTTATCAGTATTTAGATAAGGAAGAAATATAATTTTAAGAAAATAAATGCAAAATAATGTATTTGAAGAATGGTGTGTCTACATATGCTTGTATACCTGCAGGTATGTAGATACATACATACATAAACACATACAATGGAATAATATTTAGTCATACAATATATAGCTAAATATATTTAGGTGGTAAGTACAATTGAAATAATTTCAAAAGTAATA
The DNA here is from genome assembly GCF_001698545.2 of Rhinopithecus bieti. Classification (NCBI taxonomy): domain Eukaryota; kingdom Metazoa; phylum Chordata; class Mammalia; order Primates; family Cercopithecidae; genus Rhinopithecus; species Rhinopithecus bieti. The sequence continues at coordinate 229 of NW_016890380.1, read as the reverse complement.
ACAGAGATTTGATTACCAATAGTAGCTACGTAAGAGTACACTTCAAGAAGAGAAAGTGTTTTCCTATGTGAAGGTAAAATGAGAACAAAGGAGTGAGAGACATACCTTGGGAATATCAAATCCTGGTGGACACTGAACTGAAGGAACCGCATAGTTCTTGCACCCGCTCAGAAGTGTGACATGATCTGACCTAGTATTGAGTTGCAATGAGATGTCAGGAGTCGAGGAC
>NW_016890379.1:0-410 GCF_001698545.2 Rhinopithecus bieti | reverse complement strand
GACTAGTTGGTTAATTTGGTAACTTTAATTTGAAAATATACGCAAAATTCAATAGGACCCAGGTAAAATGGAACATTTATATAAACTGACAAGCCTTTCACATTTAGTAATTTTAATTATTGTATTTTTTTTTTTTTTTTTTGAGGTGGAGTCTTGCTCTGTCGCCCAGGCTGGAGTGCAGTGGCGCAATCTCGGCTCACTGCAAGCTCCGCCTCCCGGGTTCACGCCATTCTCCTGCCTCAGCCTCCCGAGTAGCTGAGACTACAGGCGCCCGCCACCTCGCCCGGCTAGGTTTTGTATTTTTAGTAGAGACGGGGTTTCACCATGTTAGCCAGGATGGTCTCGATCTCCTGACCTCGTGATCCGCCCGTCTCGGCCTCCCAAAGTGCTGGGATTACAGGCTTGAGCCA
>NW_016890378.1:0-408 GCF_001698545.2 Rhinopithecus bieti | reverse complement strand
CTGGTAGGCTATTAATTACTGCCTCAGTTTCAGAACTTGTTTTGGTCTATTCAAGGATTCAACTTCTTCCTGGTTTAGACCTGGGAGTGTGTATATGTCTTGGAATTTAACCATTTCTTCTAGATTTTATAGTTTATTTGCGCAGAGGTGTTTATAATATTCACTGATGGTAGTTTGTATTTCTGTGGGATCAGTGGTGATATCCCCTTTATCATTTTTTATTTTGTCTATTTGATTCTTCTCTCTTTTCTTCTTTTTTAATCTGGCTAGCTGTCTCTCTATTTTGTTGATCTTTTTTTTTTTTTCCAAAACAACAACAACAACAACAACAACAACAACAAAACAGCTTCTGGATTCACTGATTTTTTTTCAAGGGTTTTCATGTCTCTGTCTCCTTCAGTTCTGCTC
>NW_016890377.1:0-203 GCF_001698545.2 Rhinopithecus bieti | reverse complement strand
TTCCTTCCTTCGTTCCTTCTTTGCTTCCTTCCTTCTTTCTCTTTCTTTTTTTCTCTTTCTTTCTTTCTTCTTCTTTCTCCCTTTCCCTTTCCTTCCTTCCTTCCTTCCTTCCTTCCTTCCTTCCTTCCTTCCTTCCTTCCTTCCTTGTCTTTCTCTCTTTCTCTCTTCTTTCTTTCTTTTCTTTTCTCTCTCTCCCTCTCCTT
>NW_016890376.1:0-1307 GCF_001698545.2 Rhinopithecus bieti | reverse complement strand
CACAGGGGTTGTACTCCCTGTGGTATTATCCATAATATCTTATGGGGATATCACTCCTAATGTCACAGGGTGTGTACAACTTGTGATAGTATTCATAATACCCTAAAAGATGTTACTCCTCATGTCACAAAGGTAGACACGATGTGATATTATTCGTAATACCTTAGGGGATGTTACTCCAAATGTCACAGAGGGTGTACACTCTGAGATAGTATTCATAATAAATAGGTGAATGTTACTTTTAATGTCACAAGGGGTGTACACACTGATATTTTCATAATATACTAGGGGAATGTCACTCATAATGTCACAGGTGCTGTACACCCTGTAATAACATTTGTAATATTATAGGGTGATGTTACTACTAATGTCACAGGGAGTGGACACCATGTGATATTACTCCTAATATCCCAGAGGGATGTTATTCCTAATGTCACAGAAGGTGTACACCCTGCGATATTATTTGTAATATTTTAAAGGGATTTTATTCCTAATGTCACAATGGGTGTACACCCTGTCATATTCTTCCTACTATCCTAGAGGGAAGTTACTCCTAATGTCAGAGGGGATGCACACCCTGTAATATTATTCATAATATCTTAGGGGAATGTTACTTCTAACATCACAGAGGGAGTACACAATGTAAGTATACTCCCTGTGATATTATTTGTAATATCCTAGTGGGATGTTACTTTTTTTTTTTTTGAGACGGTGTCTCGCTCTGTCGCCCAGGCTGGAGTGCAGTGGCCATATCTCAGCTCACTGCAAGCTCCACCTCCCAGGTTTACGCTATTCTCCTGCCTCAGCCTCCCGTGTAGCTGGGACTACAGGTGCCTGCCACCTCGCCCGACCTGCCACCTCGCCCGACTAGTTTTTTGTATTTTTTAGTAGAGATGGGGTTTCACCATGTTAGCCAGGATGGTCTCGATCTCCTGACCTCGTGATCCCCCCGTCTCGGCCTCCCAAAGTGCTGGGATGTTACTTTTAATTTCACAGGAAGTATACACCATGTATGTACACCTCCTATGATAATATTGAAAATATCTTAAGAGGATGTTTCTCCTAATGTCACGGGGTGTACACCATGTGATATTATTCATAATATCCTAGGGAAGTGTTACTCTTAATGTCACAGGGGAGTACACCATGTGTGTACACCCCTGGGATATTATTTGTAATATCCTAGTGGGATATTACTTTTAATGTCACAGGGAGTGGCACCATATGTGTACACCTCTTTTGATAATATTTGTAATATCCTAAGGGGATGTTACACCTAATGTCACAGTGGATGTACACCATGTGTG
>NW_016890375.1:0-1646 GCF_001698545.2 Rhinopithecus bieti | reverse complement strand
TGGTACATTGTGTCTTTGTTCTCATTGGTTTCAAAGAACATTTTTATTTCTGCCCAATTTCTTTATTGACCCAGTAGTCATTCAGGAGCAGGTTGTTCACTTTCCATGTAGTTGTGCAGTTCTGAGTGAGTTTCTTAATCCTGAGGTCTAATTTGATTACACTGTGGTCTGATAGACTGTTATATTTCCAATCTTTTGGATTTGCTGAGGAGTGTTTTATTTCCAATTATGTGGTCAATTTTAGAATAAGTATGATGATGTGCTGAGAAGAATGTATACCCTGTTGATTTGGAGTGAAGAGTTCTGTAGATGACTATTAGGTCCACTTGGACCAGAGCTGAATTCAAGTCCTGAATATCCTTGTTAATTTTCTATCTTGTTGATCTGTCTAATATTGACAATGGGGTGTTAAAATCTCCCACTATTATTGTGTGGGAGTCTAAGTCTATTTGTAGGTCTCTAAGAACTTGTTTTATGAATCTGGGTGCTCCTGTATTGGGTGCATATAATTTAGCACAGTTAGTTATTCTTGGTGCACTGATCCCTTTACCATTATGTAACACCTTTCTGTGTCTATTTTGATCTCTATTGGTTTAAAGTCTCTTTTATCAGAGACTAGGATTGCAACTTCCACTTTTTTTTTGTTTTCCACTTGCTTGGTAAATATTCCTCCATCTTTTATTTTCAGCCTATGTGTATCTTTGCACATGAGATGGTCTCTGAATACAGCACACTGATGGGTCTTGACGCTTTATCCAATGTGCCAGTCTGTGTCTTTTAATTGGGGAATTTAGCCCATTTCCAGTTAAGATTAATATAGTTATGTGTGAATTTGATCATGTCATTATCCCTGACTAGACCAATAACAAGTTCTGAAGTTGAGGCAGTAATTAATAGCCTACCAACCAAAAGAAGTCCAGGGCCAGATGGATTCACAGTCGAATTCTACCAGAGGTACAAAGAGGAGCTGGTACCATTCCTTCTGAAACTATTCCAATCAATAGAAAAGAGGGAATCCTCCCTAACTCATTGTAGGAGGCCAGAATCATTCAGATACCAAATCTGGCAGAAACACAACAAAAAAATTTCAGACCAATACCCCGATGAACATTGATGCAAAATTTTCCGTAAAATACTGGCAAACTGAATCCGACAGCACATCAAAAGTTTATCCACCACAATCAAGTAGGCTCCGTGCCTGGGATGCAAGGCTGGTTCAACATAAGCAAAGCAATAAACGTAATCCATCATATAAACACAACCAATGACAAAACCACATGTCCCAATAGATGCAGAAATGGCCTTTGACAAAATTCAACAGCCCTTCATGCTAAAACTCTTAATAGGCTAGGTATCAATGGAATGTATCTCACAATATTAAGAGCTATTTATGACAAACCCACAGCCAATATCATACTGAATGGGCAAAACTGGAAGCATTCCCTTTGAAAACCGGCACAAAACAAGGATGCCCTCTCTCACCACTCTTATTCAACAGAGTATTGGGAGTTCTGGCCAGGGCAATAAGGCAAGAGGAAGAAATAAAGTGTATTCACATAGGAAACGAGGAAGTCAGATTGTCTCTGTTTGTAGATGACATGATTGTATATTTAGAAAACCCCACTTTCTCAGTCCAAAATCTCCTT
>NW_016890374.1:0-235 GCF_001698545.2 Rhinopithecus bieti | reverse complement strand
CTCTGCTAATTTTTTTGATTTTTATTAGAGACAGGGGTCTCACTATGTTGTCCAGGCTGGTCTTGGGGTCCTGGCTTTAAGTGCTCCTCCCACCTCACACCTGTCAGCCATCGTGCTCAGCTGTTAGAGGTTTTATAAAAATGACAAATGTCACATACTGTTTTTTCCAGAAAGTTCATTGGCACTAGTAAGGTTCTGGGGAGTTGGCAAACTCTGGTGTGTGATGGCGGCGGGT
>NW_016890373.1:0-234 GCF_001698545.2 Rhinopithecus bieti | reverse complement strand
TTGTGTAATGTAAAGAAAGCTTTATCTACGTGAGATGAATAAACATAGCGAAAAGCAGATTCACAGAAAACTTTTTTCCAGATTTTATCTGAAGATATATCTTTTTTAATCATAAGCATTAATATGCCCCAGATATCAATTGATATCTTTTCACCAAAAGAGTCTCCCTGATGCTGTATGAGAAGAGAGTTATAACACTGTGAGTGGAATACACACGTCACAAAACAGTTCCTC
>NW_016890372.1:0-216 GCF_001698545.2 Rhinopithecus bieti | reverse complement strand
GGAAGGACGGAAGGAGGGAAGGAGGGAAGGAGGGAAGGAGGGAAGGAGGGAAGGAGGGAAGGAGGGAAGGAGGGAAGGAGGGAAGGAGGGAAGGAAGGAAGGAAGGAAGGGTCAAAGGAAGGAAGGAAGGAAGGAGGGAAGGAAGGAAGGAGGGAAGCGTGAAAGGAGGGAAGGAGGGAAGGAAGGAAGGAAGGAGGGAAGGAGGGAAGGAGGGAA
>NW_016890371.1:0-1016 GCF_001698545.2 Rhinopithecus bieti | reverse complement strand
ACAATTCTTTTCTTTAAGAATGTTGAATATTGGCCCCACTTCTTCTGGCTTGTAGGGTTTCTGCTGAGAGATCTGCTGTTAGTATGACGGGCTTCCCTTTGTTGGTAACCCAAACTTTCTCTCTGGCTACCCTTAACATTTTTTCCTTCATTTTAACCTTGACGGATCTGACAATTATGTGTCTTGGGGTTGCTCTTCTCGAGGAGTATCTTTGTGGTGTTCTCTGTATTTCCTGAATTGGAATGTTGGCTTGCCTTGCTAGGTTAGGGAAGTTCTCCTGGATAATATCCTGAAGAGTGTTTTCTAACTTGGTTCCATTCTCCCCGTCTCTTTCCAGTACACCAATCAAATGTATATTTGGTGTTTTCACATAGTCCCATATTTCTTGGAGGCTTTGTTAGTTTCTTTTCACTCTTTTTTTTCTCTAATCTTGTCTTCTCACTTTATTTCATTAATTTGATCTTTAATCACTGATATCCTTTCTTCCACTTGATTGAATTGAAAGCTTGTGCATGCGTCATGAAGCTCTTGTGCCATGGTTTTCAGCTCCACCAGATCATTTAAGGTCTTCTCTACACTGTTTATTCTAGTTAGCCATTTGTCTAACCTTTTTTCAAGATTTTAGCTTCCTTGCGATGGGTTAGAATGTGCTCCTTTAGCTCAGAGAAGTTTTGTTATTACCGACCTTCTGAAGTCTACTTCTGTCAATTTGTCAAACTCATTCTCCATCCAATTTTGTTCCCTTGCTTGTGAAGAGCTGAAATTCTTTGGAGGAGAAGAGGCGCTCTTTTTTTTTTTTTTTTGGAATTTTAGCTTTTCTGCTCTGGTTTCTCCCCATCTTTGTGGTTTTATCTACCTTTGGTCTTTGATGTTGGTGACCTATGGATGGGGTTTTGGTGTGGATGTCCTTTTGTTGATGTTGATGCTATTCCTTTCTGTTTGTTAATTGCTTCTAACAGTCAGACCCCTCAGCTGCAGGTCTGTTGTAGTTTGCTGTAGGTCTACTCCAGACTCTG
>NW_016890370.1:0-217 GCF_001698545.2 Rhinopithecus bieti | reverse complement strand
ACAGAGTTTTGCTCTTGTCGCCCAGGCTGGAGTGCAGTGGCGTGATCTTGGCTCACTGCAACCTCCAACTCCTGGGTTCAGGCGATTCTCCTGCCTCAGCCTCCTGAGTAGGTGGGATTACAGGCACCCGCCACCACGCCTGGCTAACTTTTGTGTTTTTTTAGGAGAGACAGGGTTTCACCATGTTGGCCAGGCTGGTCTCAAACTCCTGACCTCA
>NW_016890369.1:0-234 GCF_001698545.2 Rhinopithecus bieti | reverse complement strand
CGCTCGCGCTGGGAGTTGGAGACTGGAGCTGTTCCTGTATATAAGGAATTTTTAAAATTACGTAAAGATGCCTATAATCACAGCACTTTGGGAGGCCAAGGCAAGAGGATTGCTTGAGCCCGGGAGTTTGAGACAAGCCCAGGAGTTCAAGATATAGTGAGACCCCGTCTCTACAAAAAAAATTTAAAACTAGCCAGTGTGGTGGCTTATACCTGTAGTCCCAGCTACTAGGGC
>NW_016890368.1:0-217 GCF_001698545.2 Rhinopithecus bieti | reverse complement strand
AAAAAAAAAAAAAATTTATGCCTTAATGATCTAATACTGTCAGTGGGGTGTTGAGGTCTGTCACTATTATTGTGTGGGAGTCTAAGTCTCTTTGTAGGTCTCTAACAGCTTGCTTTATAAATCTAGGTACTCCTGTGTTAGGTGCATATATATTTAGGATAGTTAGATCTTCTTGTTGAATTGAATGCTTTGCCATTATGTAATGCCCTTCTTTGTC
>NW_016890367.1:0-1270 GCF_001698545.2 Rhinopithecus bieti | reverse complement strand
CACAGTCATAGTGGAAGGTAAAAGTCACATCTTACATGGTGGTACACAAGAGAGAATGAGAACCAAGCAAAAGGGGAACCCCTTATAAAACCATCGGATCTCGTAGACGTATTCACTACCATGAGAACAGTATGGGGAAACTGCCCCATGATTCAATTATCTCCCACCAGGTCCCTCCCACAACATGTGGGAATTATGTGAGGTGTAATTCAAGATGAGAGTTGGGTGGGGATGCAGAGCCAAACCATATAATTCTGCCCCAGCCCCTCCTAAATCTTATGTCCTCCCATTTCAAAACCAATCATGCCTTCCCAACAGTCCCCAAAGTTTTAACTCATTTCAGCATTAGCAAAATAAAGGGGTCAAAGGCCCCATGCAAGTCTGAAATCCAGTGGGGCAGTCAAATCTTAAACCTCCAAAATGATCTCCTTTGACTCCATGTCTCACATCCAGGTCATGCTGATGCAAGAGGTGTGTTCCTATGGTCTTGGACACCTCCACCTGTGTGGCTTTGCAGGATAAAGCCTACCTCCTAGCTGCTTTCATGGGCTGGTGTTGAGCGTCTGTTTTCAGTTGCATGGTGCAAGCTCTCAGTGGATCTACTATTCTGGGGTCTGGAGGATGGTAGCCCTCTTCTCACAGCTCCACTAGGCAGTACTCTAGTGGAGACTGTGTGAGGACTTCAACCTCACATTTCCTTCTGCACTGCCCTAGCAGAGGTTCTCTATGAGGCCCTTCCCCTGCAGCAAACTTCTTCCTGAACACCCAGGCATTTCCATCCATCCTCTGAAATCTAGGCAGAGGTTCCCAAAGTCTATTCTTGACTTCTGTGCAACCTCAGGCTCAACACCACAAGGATGCTGCCAAGTCTTGGAGCTTGTGTTCTCTGAAGCCATGGCCCCAGCTGTACCTTAGCTCCTTTTAGCAATGGCTAGGATGGCTGGGGCTCAGGGCACCAAGTCCCTAGGCGACACACAGCAGGGGCCCTGGGCCTGGCCCAGGAAACGATTTTTTTTCTCCTGGGCCTCTGGGCCTGTGATGCGAGGGGCTGGCTCAAAGGTCTCTGACATGCCCTGGAGACATTTTCCCCACTGTCTTGGAGATTGACATTTGGCTCCTTGTTACTTATGCAAATTTCTGCAGCTGGCTTGAATTTCTCCTCAGAAAATGGGATTTTCTTTACTATTGCATTTTCAGGCTGCAAATTTTCCAAATTTTATGCTCTGTTTCCCTTTTAAATCAGACTGCTTTTAACAGCACCCAAGTGACC
>NW_016890366.1:0-1730 GCF_001698545.2 Rhinopithecus bieti | reverse complement strand
CTTCTTTGTCTCTTTTGATCTTTGTTGGTTTAAAGTTTGTTTTATCAGAGACCGGGATTTTTTGTTTTGCTTTCCATTTGCTTGGTAGATCTTCCTCCATCCCTTTATTTTGAGCCTGTGTATTTGCACATGAGATGGGTCTCCTGAATACAGCACACTGATGGATCTTGACTGTTCATCCAGTTTGCCAGTCTGTGTCTTTTAATTTTGGCACTTGGCCCATTTACATTTAAGGTTAATATTGTTATGTGTGAATTTGATCCTATCATGATGCTAGCTGGTTATTTCACCCATTAATTGATGCAGTTTCTTCTTAGCATCGATGGTCTTTATAATTTGTCATGTTTTGCAGTGGCTGGTACCGGTTGTTCCTATCCATGGTTAGTGCTTCCTTCAGGAGCTCTTGTAAGGCAGGCCTGGCGGTGACAAAATCTCTCAGCATTTGCTTGTCTATAAAGGATTTTATTTCTCCTTCACTTATGAAGCTTAGTTTGACTGGATATGGAATTCTGGGTTGAAAATTCTTTTCTTTAGGAACGTTGAGTGTTTTCCCCACTCTCTTCTGGCTTATAGGGTTTCTGCCGATAGATCCGCTGTTAGTCTGATGGCCTTCCCTTTGTGGATAACCCAACCTTTCTCTCTGGCTGCCCTTAACATCTTTTCCTTCATTTCCACCTTGGTGTATCTGACAATTATGTGTCTTGGGGTTGCCCTTCTCGAGGAGTATCTTTGTGGTGTTCTCTGTATTTCCTGAATTTGAATGTTGGCCTGCCTTGCTACGTTGGGGAAGTTCTCATGGTTAATATCCTTAAGAGTGGTTTCTAATTTGGTTCCATTCTCCCCATCACTTTCAGGTACACCATTCAAACATAGATTTGGTCTTTCCACATAGTGCCATATTTCTTGGAGGCTTTGTTCGTTTCTTTTCACTCTTTTTTCTCTAATCTTGTCTTCTCGCTTTATTTCATTCATTTGATCTTCAATCACTGATATCCTTTCTTCTGCTTGATCGAATCAGGTATTGAAGCTTGTGTGTGCTTCACCAAGTTCTTGTACTATTGTTTTCAGCTCCATCAGGTCATTTAAGCTCTTCTCTACATTGTTTATTCTAGTTAGTCATTTGTCTAATCTTTTTTCAGAGTTTTAGCTTCCTTGTAATGGGTTAGAACATGCTTCTTTAGCTTGGAGAAGTTTGTTATTACTGACCTTCTGAAGCCTACTTCTGTCAGCTTGTCAAACTCATTCTGCGTCCACTTTTGTTCCCTTGTTGGCGAGTAGTTGTGTTTCTTTGGAGGAGAAGAGGTGTTACGGTTTTGGAATTTTCAGCCATTCTGCTGTGTCCCCATCTTTGTGGTTTTATCTACCTTTGGCCTTTGATGTTGGTGACCTACAGATGAGGTTTTGGTGTGGATGTCCTTTAAGTTGATGTTGATGCTATTCCTTTATGTTTGTTAGTTTTCCTTCTAACAGTCAGGTCCCTCAGCTGCACATCTGTTGGAGTTTGCTAGAGGTCCACTCCAGACCCTGTTTGCTTGGGTTATCACCAGCAGAGGCTGCAGTACAGCAAATATTGCAGAACAGCAAATATTGCTGCCTGATCTTCCTCTGGAAGCTTCGTCCCAGAGGGACAGCTGCCTATATGAAGTGTCTGTTGGCCCCTACTGTGAGGTGTCTCCCAGTTAGGTTACACGGGGTCAGGGACCCACTTGTAGAGGCAGTCTGTCCGTTCT
>NW_016890365.1:0-617 GCF_001698545.2 Rhinopithecus bieti | reverse complement strand
AGGTTGTTACTGGAGTTCTTCGACGAACAGATGAGGCTACCTTCAGTAAGATTCCCATTGGATTTATCCCACTGGGAGAGACCAGTAGTTTGAGTCATAACCTCCTTACTGAAAGTGGAAACAAACTCCAACATATTACTGATGCTACACTTGCCATTGTGAACGGAGAGACAGTTCCATTTGATGTCTTGCTGATCAAGGGTGAAAAGGAACAGCCTGTGTTTGCAATGACCGGTCTTTGATGGGGATCCTTCAGAGACACTGGCATCAAAGTTAGCAGGTACTGATATCCTAGGCCTCTAAAATCAAAGTAGCCCACTTCTTCAGCACTCTTAAGGAGTGGCCTCAGACTCGTGAAACCTCTATCTTGTATATGGGACCTACAGAGCGACCTCCCAATGAACCAAAGGAGACCCCTGTACAAAGGCCTTTTTTGTACAGGAGAATATTACGAAGGCTTACATCTTACTGGGCACAACCACAGGATGCCCTTTCCCAAGAGGTGAGCCGAGAGATCTGGAAAGATGTGCAGCTGTCCACCATTGAACTGTCCATTACAACACAGAACAATCCGCTTGACCCAACACGCAAAGAAGATTTTATGAACATCTGCATTG
>NW_016890364.1:0-1010 GCF_001698545.2 Rhinopithecus bieti | reverse complement strand
TATATTTTAAGTGAAGTATAATATTAAAATTAATTTTACCCCTTTTACTTTGTTGAGGTGACTAGTAGATTATTTAAAATTATATGTGTGGTTCACATTATATTTCTATTGGACAGTACTGCTCTAGAGCATTTAAATATTAATGAATTCTAGTAAAGACCCAGTTTTGCTGAGATCATTTGTAAATGAGATATTATACCTGTAGCCATGGTCACAGTCATGCCTAATCTTCCTTATAACGCAAGGAGCATTTCTTATAGCCCAGAGCCTCAACTGGTGTGCAGGAATAGTATATGGTATGCAGTGACAGGGATTGCCATTCCCTTCCTGCACTCAGGGTGGTGGGGCTGTGAGCCTCCAGGCAGACGCTTCTGGCTGGCACATCTCCAAGCATTGGCCCCAATGTCTGTCCTTAACATGCATTGGATTTTTTCTGTCCATTTATGGCTTACATGAGCTTTTGGTGGTGTCCAAGCTAGATGCAAGTTGATTGCTCTAAGAATGTATAGATGTTCTGCATTACTCTGAAAACTATATATAAAATACTCAACTTGATAGAAAATATCTTATTACAAAATGTCAGTGTCACATTTGTTAATGAAATAAAAGAGTTGTTGAAATATTTATATCATTTTAACTATTGTACATTTGGAAATGCAAACATTGATTTTACACTTTGAACTGTCTCACTTATGAGAACTATCAAGAATTTAAAGAGGTGGGCCAGGCACGGTGGCTCACACCTGTAATAGCAGCACTTTGGGAGGCCAAGGTGTGTAGGTCACTTCAGGTTGAGGTCAGGAGTTCAAGACGAGCCTGGCCAACATGGTGAAACCCTGTCTCTACTAAAATACAAAATTAGTCGGGCATGGTGGTGGGTGCCTGGAGTCCCAGCTGCTCGAGAGGCTGAGGCAGGAGAATTGCTTGAACCTGGGAGGTGGAGGTTGCAATGAGCTGAGGTCTGGCCACTGCACTCCAGTCTGAACAACAGAGTAAGACCCTGTCTCAAA
>NW_016890363.1:0-216 GCF_001698545.2 Rhinopithecus bieti | reverse complement strand
AGTGCGCACTGGGTCTTTGGAGTACTCGCTGGGTCTTTGGAAGTGCTCGCTGGGTCTTTGGAGGTACTTGCTGGGTCTTTGGAAGTGCTCGCTGGGTCTTTGGAGTACTCGCTGGGTCTTTGGAAGTGCTCACTGGGTCTTTGGAAGTACTCGATGAGTCTTGGGGAGTACTAGCTGTGTCTTTGGAAATGCTCTCTGGGTCTTTGGAAGTGCGCA
>NW_016890362.1:0-236 GCF_001698545.2 Rhinopithecus bieti | reverse complement strand
CTATCTATTTATCTATCTATCTATCTATCTATCATCTATTATCTATCTATCTATCATCTATCTATGTCTGTCTCTATCATCTATCATCCATCTATTTATTATCTATTATCTATCTATCTACTATCTATCATCTATCTCTGTCTCTATCATCTATGTATCTATCATCTATGTATTTTCTATCTATTATCTATCTATCTATCATCTATCTATTATCTGTTATCTATCTATCTATCTAT
>NW_016890361.1:0-235 GCF_001698545.2 Rhinopithecus bieti | reverse complement strand
AGCATATATGCCGCTCTCACAGGTGACTGGTCAACGGTCATATGAGGGATTAAACTATGTCCAGCCGCCACCCATCAAGCCCTAGAACTGCCTGGGTCTTCTGAGTCCTGGAGGAAGTAGCCGGCAGTCTCAGCAGTTCCCTGGTCAGGCTGTGCTGGGGACACTCATCATGTAATGGGGTTGAGGGGACCACAGGGATGGTGATGAATCCAGGGCTTGGTGCCACATGTGGGCC
>NW_016890360.1:0-233 GCF_001698545.2 Rhinopithecus bieti | reverse complement strand
TTTCTTATAGAGGTCTTTTGCCTCCTTGGTTAGGTATATCCCTAAGTATTTTATTTTATTTTGCAGCTATTGTAAAGGGGTTGAAGTCTTGATTTGATTCTCCACTTGGTTGCTGTTGATATATAGAAAAGCTACTGATTTGTGTACATTAACCTTGTATCTGGAAACTTTGCTAAGTTCTTTTATCAGTTCTAGGAGCTTTCGGGAGGAGTACTTAGGGTTTTCTTTTCTTT
>NW_016890359.1:0-223 GCF_001698545.2 Rhinopithecus bieti | reverse complement strand
ACTCTACAGGTACTCATGGCATTCCTCGAATACTTTCCTGTGATTTGCCCTTCTCCCATTTTCCTTTTGCAAGTTTAGAATATTTTCCCTAAGATGTCTGTCTGATGTTACACAATGGCCCTTCAAAGTCCTATTCAAACGGCATTGTTTAGTAACATCCTCCTGGGTCCAGATTGAAGGCATTTTCCCCTTTTCTATGCTCCAGAAACAATGTATCCCTCCT
>NW_016890358.1:0-1729 GCF_001698545.2 Rhinopithecus bieti | reverse complement strand
GGAATACTATGCAGCCATAAAAAAGGATGAGTTCATGTCCTTTGCACAGACGTGGGTGAAACTGGAAACCATCATTGTCAGCAAAATATCACAAGGACAGAAAATCAAACACTGCATGTTTTCACTCATAAGTGGGAGTTGAACAATTAGAACACATGGACACAGGAAGGGGATCATCACACACTGGGGCCTGTTGCGGGGTGGGGGGCTAGGTGGAGGGATAGCGTTAGGAGAAATACCTAATGTAAGTGACAAGTTGATGGGTGCAGCAAACCAACATGGCACATGTATATGTAACCTGCACATTGCGCACGTGTACCCTAGAACTTAAAGTGCAATTTAAAAAAGGAAAAAAAAAAAAAGAGTTTCAAGGCAGCTACCACAGCGCATTAAACCAAATGTGAGTTTTCTGAGAGGGGACCCTTTGTGACTGCCCATGAAGCCCTCCCGTGGAGACAAGCATCATGAATGATCAGCAGTCGGGTAGAGCTTGTCTCTCTGAATCCGCACCTTGGCTCAAAGAGGTAATCAGCATTACCTCTAGCAACAACAGCATGTTTTCTAACAGCTGAAGTCGGTTTCCCAGAAGAGAACAGAGCCCATGTAAATGTGTTCTTCCAAATTTGATGTTGATATTAAGAAATATCGTAGGACATGTTTTCGGTACAAGCTGCACAAAGCATTGCTTGGTTAAAGCTTCCTAAAACTCTCAGCAAGCCCCAAACACAGCTGTAGTGTGTGGAGTTCTGGATCAAAGCCTGCCTGCTGAAGGTAGAAAGCAGTGAGTTTCTACTAATGAGGCCCATTAAGCGTCTAGTCAAATCTTTATTCTGTGCCTGGTGAACATGGCAATTTGTTATCAACCCACAGAATGAGTTGCAGATAAATGCTCTCTGATCCTGTCCTTGGTAAAACCTACAATTTACAGGCTATCTTAGGGGATAACTGTAATTGGAACTTTTATGTTATGTTTTACTTTCAGTTGTGATTACCCACAACTACATTTGCTTACATACATCTAAAGGGCACCTGTACTTGGGTCTGGTTATGACCTTGTATGCGGTGTGAGTGGGTGTGAGTGCATGTGAGTGTGTGTTCATACATACACACGTACCCTTTTGTGAAATTTGAACATATATAAATATGAAATGATTAATTACTTTATTTGCTTTGTTTCTGTGAGCCTTAAAAGAAGCTGGTAATCCCAGAGACATCTGAAATACCGTTTCCATATTGACCCAGAAATCCCATTACTGGGTATATACCTAAAGGATTATAAATCATTCTACTATAAAGACACATGCACACATATGTTTATTGCAGCACTATTTACAATAGCAAAGACTTGGAACCAACCCAAATGCCCATAAATGATAGACTGGATAAAGAAAATGTGGCACATATATACCATGGAATACTATGCAGACATAAAAAAGAATAAGTTCGTGTCTTTTGCAGAGACATGGATGAAGCTGGAAGCCATCATTCTCAGCAAACTAACACAGGAACAGAAAACAAACACCACATGTTCTCACTTGTAAATGAGAGTTGAACAATGAGAACACATGGACACAGGGAGGGGAACATCACATAATGGAACCTGTTGGGGATGGGGACAAGGGGAGGGAGAGCATTAGGACAAATACCTAATGCATGTGGGGCTTAACACCTAGATGACGGTTGATAGGTGGAACAAACCACCATGACACATGTATACATATGTAACAAA
>NW_016890357.1:0-1984 GCF_001698545.2 Rhinopithecus bieti | reverse complement strand
CAGATGTTGGTGAGTGGAGAAAAGGAAAGCTTATACACTGTTAGTGGGAATGTAAATTAATACAGTCTCTATGGAAAACGGTATGGAGATATCTCAAAGAACAAAACATAGAACCACCATTTGATCCAGCAATTCCATTACTGGGTGTCTACTCAAAGGAAAATAAATTATTATATCACAAAGACACCTGCACGTATGTTTATTGTGACACTATTCACTATAGCAAAGATATGGAGTCAAAACTGTGTCCATCAATGGATGATTGGATTAAGAAAATGTTACACACACACACAGAGAGAGAGAGAGAGAGAGAGAGAGAGAGAGAGAGAGAGAGAGAGAGAAAGAGAGAGAGATTCAGCCATTGAAAAGAGTGAAATCATGTCTTTTGCAGCAACACAGATGGAACTGGAGGCCATTATCTCAAGTGAAATAATTCTGAAACAGTTAAAATCCACGTTCTCACTCATAAGTGGAAGCTAAATAATATGTACACATTGACGTGTAGTGTGGAATAATAGATACCGGAGACTTGAAAGAGGGTGGGGTTAGGAGGGAGGTGAGGAATGAGAAATGACTCAATGAGTACAATGTGTATATTTGAGTGACGGTTACACTAAAAGTGCAGACTTCACAGCTGTACAGTGTATCCATGTAACAAAACTGCACTTGTACTCCTTAAATGTATACAAAACAATATTTATCTTGTATCATTACAGGGGAATTAAAAGAAAATAGAAAATAATATGTAATAATATATTATGTATAATTAAACATTACTATAATATTTTAACAAACCAGCTTTCCCTTCTCTAGTATAACTTTTAATAACACAGAAACTATGTATTAATTACTATCAATATAATTTCTTTCATCTGTACAGTTTGATATACATCATCATCGAAATTTCTTAGGCTTTGCCACCTAATACTTTTTTCTTGTTATTATTCACAACTTAAATAATTATGTACATTCTATTTTCTGTGCTCCTAAAATTAAAGTGCTACCTTCTTATTAATTGGAAAGAAAAAATTGTACTGTGCTGTTTACCACTTGTACTAGGCACAGTGCCAGTAGGGCATAAAACAAAAGCAGGAAAAAAGATAGACCGTAATGTACAAGGTTTATGTTTGTATCGCTACAAAATAATGTATTTTCAGGGAAAGGGTAAGATAAAGCAATTGTCATCAATTTCACCTTTGGGTTTTGTGTTGAAATCGACCTGATATTGGGAATGTTGGAGATGACCCATAGTAAAATACAACATTTATCAAGGCTAGTCCGGGATTCAAGGCCAGACAAACTTCAAACTTGATTCTGTAACATGATTTGAAAGTAGAAAGCAGTATTCAAGGGAGGGTATTTCTGATACAAGACAGTGTTCTCTTTAAGAGCAGAGCTCTAAATTGAAGCCCTTTACACCCTATAAGCATTTTGCTGTTCACTTTATATAAGCGTATATGTTGTTTTCAAACTGTTCCCATGTTTTACATTACATTTGTTAAATGCAGAATGTAAGATGATATTATAGGACAGAGATCTTTGTTTTATTTACTGATGTATTTTGTGTGTTTAGAATAGAGCCTAGCACATAGTAGAAACTTAATGAATGTTTAATAAATAATTGAAGTGGGTATATTTTGTCCCAACTGAGATATAAGCTCTTCAAGGATAGACACTCATACAAAACTAGTTTATAATCTATGTAATGTGTGATAGTATGTAAGGTGTTGCAAACACTATAGCCATCATTATTGTATGCCTCAGTTTCCCCAAAATGAAGTACAAGTCACCGCATATATATGGACACTCAATCAATACTACTTAAGGTTTTGGTGTAACATATTCCTTCAGGAATCTGATAAAAGCTATACACCTTTTCCCCAAAGAAATGTACATTCTCATACGTTTTGCAGACAATTTCAGGGAGTTTAGGAAACAAACCTCTGAAGCTGTCCATGTATGCCTGTTGGGTCCACAGAAGTTT
>NW_016890356.1:0-222 GCF_001698545.2 Rhinopithecus bieti | reverse complement strand
AAAGATCTTCCCCATGGAAAATCTCATGATTTCTATTCTTGGGGTTCTTCAAGGGACTAAAAGCTAAAGGCGACTATGGCCTCGGGAGGTCGAGGCTGCAGTGAGCCGTGTTTGTACCACTGCACTCCAGCCTGGGCGACCAAGCGAGACCCTGTCTCAAAAAACAAAACAAAACAAAAAACAAATCAAAACTTCCCCAAGGTAAAATATTTCATGATTTCC
>NW_016890355.1:0-216 GCF_001698545.2 Rhinopithecus bieti | reverse complement strand
CCACTCTTCCCTTCTGCCCAGCACCTAAGAGCAGGGATCACGCCGCGGGGTGATGAGCAGTGGTGTAGTCTCGCCTGGCCTTCTGATACTAGGATGTGGCTTTGGAGAAGGCTGCTAGGATGCTTGCGAACACATCAGGGGTCTGGGATGCATCGATAGCAGAGTGGATCCCCGTTTCCTGTAGTACTCTATGAGTGGGGTGGTTTGAGTGTGGTA
>NW_016890354.1:0-215 GCF_001698545.2 Rhinopithecus bieti | reverse complement strand
CATATGGAGAAGAATGATATTAGTTTCCTATGTAGCACCATATAACAAAATAAACTCAGAATTGACTGAAGACTGAAATGTAAGGCCCCAAATTATCAAACAACTATAAGTAAACATAGGGGAAATGCTTGAGGACATTAGTCTGCACGAAGATTTTATGGGTAAGACCTCAGAAGCATAGGCAAAAACAAATGATAGACCAATGGTACTACATT
>NW_016890353.1:0-1014 GCF_001698545.2 Rhinopithecus bieti | reverse complement strand
TGGAAGGGGAACATCACACACCGGGGCCTATTATGGGGAGGCGGGGAAGGGCGAGGGATGGCATTGGGAGCTATACCTGATGTAAATGACGAGTTGATGGGTGCTGACGAGTTGATGGGTGCAGCAGACCAACATGACACACGTATACATATGTAACAAACCTGCACATTGTGCACATGTACCCTAGAACTTAAAAAAATAAAAAAATAAAATAAATGGTGCTGGGAAAACTGGCTAGCTATATGCAGAATACTGAAACTGGACCCCTTCATTACACCTTATACAAAATTAACTCAAGATGGATGAAAGACTTAAATGTAAAACCCAAAGCCATAAAAGCGTAGAAGGCAACCTAGGCAATACCATTCAGGACATATGGATGGGCAAAGACTTCATGACTAAAACACCAAATGCCATGGCAACAAAAGCCAAAACTGACAAATGGGATCTAATTAAACTAAAGGGTTTCTGCACAGCAAAATAAACTAGCATCAGAGTGAACAGGCAACCTACAGAATGGGAGAAAATTTTGCAATCTACCCATCTGATAAAGGTCTAATATCCAGAATCTACAAGGAAGGAACTTAAACAAATTTACAAGAAAAAAACAAACAGCACCATCAAAAGTGGGTGAAGGATATGAACAGACACTTCTCAAAAGAAGACATTTATGTAGCCAAAAAAATGTGAAAAAAAAAAGCTCATCATCACTGATCATTAGAGAAATGCAAATCAAAGCCACAATGAGATACCATGTAACACCAGTCAGAATGGCGATTATTAAAACTCAGGAAACAATAGATGCCAGTGAAGCTGGGGAGAAATAGGAACACTTTTACATTGTTGGTGGGAGTGTAAATTAGTTCAACCATTATGGAAGACAGTATGGTGATTCCTCAAGGATCTAGAACGAGAAATACCGTTTGACCCAGCAATCCCATTACTGGGCATATACCCAAAGATTATAATTCATTCTACTCTAAAGACACATGCACATGTATGTTTATTGCAGCA
>NW_016890352.1:0-233 GCF_001698545.2 Rhinopithecus bieti | reverse complement strand
GAAGAAAGTGTGCACCCCTCTATGATGTTATTCCTAATAGCCAGGGGTAGAGGATGACATTATTGAAACTATTGCAGTGGGTGTGCAACCCCTCGGTCATCTTGTTCCTTATGTCCTGGGTGGGAGAGGATGATATGACTCCCAATATCGCAGGGGCGTAGACCTCCCCTGTGATATTGTCCCTAACATCCAAAGGTGGAGAGGATGATATTTCTTCCAATTTCGCTGGGGTG
>NW_016890351.1:0-616 GCF_001698545.2 Rhinopithecus bieti | reverse complement strand
CCGTCTCAAAAAAAAAAAAAAAAAAAACAGACTGACCGGCAGTCGCTGCTCTCTTGCTAGTAGTGCCGGCCTTGAAATCAGTTCTGCGATTTAACCGTGATGCGCATGACCTGTTTTCTCCTCATTGCTGCTGTTTGTCAGTCTTGGATAGTTATTTTATTCTGTCGAAGTTATGTCTGCAGAGCCAGAACATGAAATAAGTAGGTGATCTTACTTTTAATCAGAAGGCTGAAAATTCAAGCTGTATTGAGTAGCTGAGTGCTAAGGTTGGGCTTTCCAGCCCTGGTTTAGCAAACCTTTGATTCCAAGTTTCCACTTCCTTAAGTCTAGCCTTTTGCAAGGATATTAAGAAATACCATTTGAGGGCCCGGCATGGTGGCTAACGCCTGTTAATCCCAGCACTTTGGGAGGCCAAGGCGGGCAGATCACCTGAGGTCAGGAGTTCAAGACCAGCCTGACCAACACGGCGAAACTGCATCTCTTTAACTAAAATACAGAAAATTAGCCGGGCGTGGTGGCAGGTGCCTGTAATCCCAGCTACTCGGGAGGCTGAGTGGGGAGAATCACTTGAACCCAGGAGGCAGAGGTAAAGGAGAGCCGAAATTCCACCCTCCCT
>NW_016890350.1:0-1013 GCF_001698545.2 Rhinopithecus bieti | reverse complement strand
TCTTTAATCCATCTTGAGTTAATTTTATGTAAGGTGTAAGGAAGGGGTCCACTTTGTTTTCTGCATATGACTGGCCAGTTTTCCTAACACCATTTATTAAATAGAGAATCCTTTCCCCATTGCTTGTTTTATCAGGTTTGTCAAAGATCGAATGGTTGTAGATGTGTGGTGTGATTTCTGAGGCCTCTGTTCTGTTTCATTGGTCTATATCTCTGTTTTGGTACCAATACCATGCTATTTTGTTACTGTAGCCTTGTAGTATAGTTTGAAGTCAGGTAATGTGATGCCTCCAGCTTTGTTCTTTTGCTTAGGATTTTCTTGGCTATACAGACTCTTTTTTGGTTCCATGTGAAGTTTCAAGTAGTTCTTTCTAATTCTATGAAGAAAGTCAGTGGTAGCTTGATGGGGATAGCATTGAATCTATAAATTACTTTGGGCAATATGGCCATTTTCATGATATTAGTTTTCCTATCCATGAGCATGAAATGTTTTCCATTTGTTTGTGTCCTCTCTTATTTCCTTGAGCAGTGGTTTGTAGTTCTCCTTGAAGAGGTCCTTCACATCCCTTGTAAGTTGTATTCCTAGGTATTTCATTCTCTTTGTAGCAATTATGAATGAGAGTTCACAAATGATTTGGCTCTCTGTTTGTCTGTCATTGGTGTATAGGGATCCTTGTGATTTTGCACATTGATTTTGTGTCCTGAGACTTTGCTGAAGTTGCTTATCAGCTTAAGGAGATTTGGGGCTGAGATGATGGAGTTTTCTAAATATACAATCATGTCATCTGCAGAGACAATTTGACTTCCTCTCTTCCCACTTGAATACCCTTTATTTCTTTCTCTTGCTTGGTTGACCTGGCCACAACTTCCAATACTGTGTTGAATGGGAATGGTGAGAGAGGGTATCCTTGTCTTGTTCTGGTTTTCAAAGGCAAAGCTTCCAGCTTTTGCCGATTCAGTATGACATTGGCTGTAGGTTTGTCATAAATAGCTCTTATTATTTTGAGATTCATT
>NW_016890349.1:0-617 GCF_001698545.2 Rhinopithecus bieti | reverse complement strand
CGCGGTAGGCGGCAGCCGAACTCTATCTGGCTCCAAAGCGTCCCTTGGAGCCACCAGAGACTGGGAGGCTCGTGGAGCCAGAATGGAGAATACCTCCAGGCGGACGTCTCCGTCCTGGATGGGTCTCCCATGGATTGGAAGGGAGGGTCCTTTGGGCAGACGTCTCCACCTTTGGGAACCTCCTTGTGGGTCACCTGGTGACCAAAGAAAAGCCTTGGGCCTGCACAGGACTTCTGGCCAAGGAGTATGAGAGGGAGGCAAGAGGTACTCACCCCTAGGAGACTTGGAGGTGTGGAAAGCAATGTCTAGATCCTGGTCCATCCGCGGTGTGGAAGGAGGAGGCTCCTTGGACCTTGGGGGGCCCTGAGGAGGGATCTCCTCCCGGGTTTTGGCACCACCTGTCTTAATTTAATTTAGGAGAACTAAATAATTAAACATGAGGCCAAAGTACGTAAGAAAGTGGCAGTCTTTTATTGCAAATATGCACACATTCTTGGGCGAGGTTCTCCAGTCCTCAGGTATGGGGCCAGGGAAGTCACCCGGCGCCCTCGGGTGAGGTTCTCCGGTCTACAAGTAAGGGGGGCCGAAGAAGTCACACCGGCTCCTGCTGGCAGTGG
>NW_016890348.1:0-616 GCF_001698545.2 Rhinopithecus bieti | reverse complement strand
AGTTTGCTGCACCCATCCACCTGTCACCTACATTAGGTATTTCTCCTAATGTTATCCCTTCCCTGCCCCTGCACCCACTGACAGGCCCCATGTGTGATGTTCCCCTCCCAATGTCCATTTGTTCTCATTGTTCACCTCATTGAGTGAGAACATACAGTGTTTGGTTTTCTGTTCTTGTGATAGTTTGCTTAAAATGATGGTTCCTAGCTTCATCCATGTCACTGCAAAGGACATTAACTTATTCTTTTTTACAGCTGCATAGTATTTCATGGTGTATATGTGCCACAATTTCTTTATCCAGTCTATTATTGATAGACATTTGGGTTGGTTCCAAGTCTTTGCTATTGTGAATAGTGCTACAATAAACATATGTGTGCATGTGTCTTTATAGAATGATTTATAATCCCTTGGGTATATACCCAGTAATGGGATTGCTGGGTCAAATGGTATTTCTAGTTCTAGCTCCTTGAGGAATCGCCACACTGTCTTCCACAATGGTTGAACTAATTTACACTCCCACTAACAGTGTAAGAGCGTTCCTATTTCTCCACAGCCTCTGGCGCATCTGTGGTTTCCCAACTTTTAATGATCTCCATTCTAATTGGCATGAGATGCT
>NW_016890347.1:0-235 GCF_001698545.2 Rhinopithecus bieti | reverse complement strand
GTTAGTCTGCCCCTACTGGGGTTGTCTCCCAGTTAGGCTACTCGGGGTCATGGACCTTCTTGAGGAGGCAGTCTGTCCATTCTCAGATCTCCAACTCCGTGCTGGGAGAACCACTACTCTCTTCAAAGCTGTCAGACAGGGACATTTAAATCTGCAGAGGTTTCTGCTGCCTTTTGTTTGGCTATGCCCTGCCACCAGAGGTGGAATCTACAGAGGCAGGCAGGCCTCCTTGAGC
>NW_016890346.1:0-235 GCF_001698545.2 Rhinopithecus bieti | reverse complement strand
GATCTGAGAACGGACAGACTGCCTCGTCAAGTGGGTTCCTAACCCCAAGTAGCCTAACTGGGAGACACCTCCCAGTAGGCACCGACTGACACCTCATACAGCCAGGTGCCCCTGTGAGATGAAGCTTCCAAAGGAAGAATCAGGCAACAACATTTGTCGTTCTGCAATATTTGCTGTTCTGCAGCCTTTGCTGGTGATACCCAGGTAAACAAGGTCTGGAGTGGAACTCCAGCAA
>NW_016890345.1:0-216 GCF_001698545.2 Rhinopithecus bieti | reverse complement strand
TGTTGGCCTGAAATTTTTTTTGCTGTGTTTCTGCCACATTTAGGTATCAGGATGATGCTGGCCTCATAAAATGAGTTAGGAAGGTGTCCCTCTTTTCTATTGTTTGGAATAGTTTCAGAAGTAATGGTACCAGTTCCTCTGTGTACCTCTAGTAGAATTCAGCTGTGAATCTGTCTGGTCCTGGGCTTTTTTTGGTTGGTAGTCTATTAATTACTG
>NW_016890344.1:0-234 GCF_001698545.2 Rhinopithecus bieti | reverse complement strand
AGGTCAGGAGATCAAGACCATCCTGGCTAACATGGTGAAACCACGTCTCTACTAAAATACAAAAAACAGCTGGGCGTGGTGGCGGGCGCCTGTAGTCCCAGCTACTCGGAGGCTGAGGCAGGAGAATGGCGTGAACCTGGGAGGTGGAGCTTGCAGTGAGCCGAGATGGCGCCACTGCACTCCAGCCTGGGCGACACAGCGAGACTCCGTTTCAAAAAAAAAAAAAATACAAAA
>NW_016890343.1:0-215 GCF_001698545.2 Rhinopithecus bieti | reverse complement strand
ATTACAGGCATCCACCACCACACCTGGCTATTTTGTGTTTCTAGTAGAGACGGAGTTTCACCATGTTGGCCAGGATGATCTTGATCTCTTCACCTTGTGATTTGCCTTTCTCGGCCTCCCAAAGTGCTGGGATTACAGGCGTGAGCCTGACCAACTGTTTTTTCTTTTCTTTTCTTTCTTTTCTTTCTTTCTCTCTCTCTCTTTCTTTCTTTCTC
>NW_016890342.1:0-233 GCF_001698545.2 Rhinopithecus bieti | reverse complement strand
CCCTTCAATCCAATCAAGTTGACACTCAGTATTAACCATCACAGCATCTATATGTTTCTTTCCAGATGTGCATTTTATCTCTTTTAAAAGGTCACTAGAAAATTACTGCAGAAGCACCTACTGGATTCTAAGATATAACATATAATATGTATCTCAATATAGTGTTTTCTAAAAGGAAAATCTTTAAAACAATTTCAATACATATGTAACAAAAAAATTCTTATATTTAAAAG
>NW_016890341.1:0-236 GCF_001698545.2 Rhinopithecus bieti | reverse complement strand
GGGCGCCACTTAATATCCCTTCACAGATTCCTCAAAGTCAGAGTTTCCAAACTTGGCAATGTAGTGTAAGCTTTAACTCTCTGAAATGAATGCACCCGTCAGAGAGCAGTTTCCTGGAAGGCTTCTTTCTGGGTTTTATTTCAGAACAATTCACTTTTCACCGTAGTCTTCAGTGCGCTGCAAGGTATTACATTTTTAGTTTTACAGGAACAGTGTACAAACGCTGCCTTATGACA
>NW_016890340.1:0-217 GCF_001698545.2 Rhinopithecus bieti | reverse complement strand
AAGAACACTTGGACACAGGGTGGGGAACATCACACACCAGGGCCTGTTGTGGGGCAGCGGTGGGGAGAGATACCATTAGGAGATATACCTAATGTAAATGACGAGTTAATGGGTGCAGCACACCAACATGGCACATGTATACACATGTAACAAACCTGCACGTTGTGTACATGTACCCTAGAACTTAAAGTATAATATAATAATAATAATAATAATA
>NW_016890339.1:0-236 GCF_001698545.2 Rhinopithecus bieti | reverse complement strand
GGTCTCCTGTAGCGCTCCCAGGCTTTTAGGATGAGGAAATTCCCACCTAATAAATTTTGGTCAGACAGATTGTCTGCTCTCAAACCTGTTTCCTGATAAGATGTTATCAATGACAAAGCGTGCCTGAAACTTCATTAGCAATTTTAATTTTGCACCATCTGGTGGTCCTGTGATTTTGACCTGCCTCCACTTGCTTTGTGATGTTTTATTACCTTGTGAAGTATGTGATCTCTGTG
>NW_016890338.1:0-236 GCF_001698545.2 Rhinopithecus bieti | reverse complement strand
GAAGGAAAGGAGTTGTTGTTTTGTAGAAGGGATTGGGGTTTGGGAGATTAGCCGGACACGATCAGCAGGGAGAGAAGTGTGTATTTATGAGAATTATGCCGAGATAGGTAACAGATGAGGAAGAAATTTGGGCTTGACTGAAGTAATGGGGCTGTCTGTGAGGCCTTGCAGCAGTACTGCCTAGGTAATTTGCTGAGCCTGATGGGTGTCAGGGTCAGTCCAAGTGAAAGCAAAAG
>NW_016890337.1:0-1271 GCF_001698545.2 Rhinopithecus bieti | reverse complement strand
TTCTAGGAGACTAAAACACTTATTAAATTTAGGGGTAGATTAAAGTGACTAAGGTTTAGTTCAAAGGCTACAGAATAAATATAAATGACCTTTCAAAATCCTTTTCAATTCAACGATGCTATAATAGTTATCTTTTAGAATTTTCCAACATAATTTATCACCATTATCAAAAGATACATTCCAAAATGTTATTTGCCAATACAATAATGTTGACACTTATGAGGCAGGAACAATGATGAAATGGCTATGAATGACATAAAATTGTGTTCCATGACAAAACAGGAAATAAAACAAATGGCTGCTTTGGAAATTCTAGTTTCAATGTGTCCTTAGAAAATTACCTTGTATCAAATATATACACCACCTGGTGGACTAATGCCCCAAATGATGGCTGGGTGGTTATCTATCAACAGATGTGCAAATACTCTATTACTAAGGAATGCCTGGTGGAAGTAAATTGACAGTCATAATTTGACAATTAGATGTTGGTTCATTGGTTGATAATACCTACGAGCCAATGTGCTTGTATTTCTATTTGTTGGTTTTAAAATTAGTTGCAGTGTTTTCATGGTGGAGAATTTAGCTTAAAAAATGACAATAATTTCTTTGCTCTTGCAAGTAGATAATGACTTGCCTTTTAATATTTAAGAAAATTATTAATACTTATTGTGAGCATAAATGCATTTGAGAAATTCAATTAAGTCTATGTTTATCTCAGAAGTATAATTTTCTTTTAATTTTATATTATAATGCAGTAATTAACTCTCTATATGTGAAATAGAGTTTACTGCCATTTACATGACATTCTGATAAACACAAATCTGTTAGTACAATCATATAAGGATGTTTTCAAGGTGAAATCAGTACTCAGTAGGCTGTGAGAAGATTAAATTTCTGTTGTAGTTTGGATGGACTTCTTGCTTGTTTGATTATGTTCAATAGCTATCTGAAATACATACAATATAAAGGGAGTTGCCACTGTGTGATTCAAAAAATTTTAATGATGTGACCAAAGTTAAGTTATTGGACAGCAACTGACCAAAGACCACAAGAAGAAAATGGAAATATACTCTTGTAAAGTTCTTATACTACTCATGAAGTAGTAGAGTATCACTTGAAGACAGATTATAAGAAGTTAAAGAAGTATATTGTAAACTATAAAGCAACTCCACACATACACACACATAAAATAAGTGGATATCTCTGTGATTTAAAAAAAGAAGACCTTTTCTTTGCCTCTCACCATATACAAAAATTCACTCAAAATTCAT
>NW_016890336.1:0-222 GCF_001698545.2 Rhinopithecus bieti | reverse complement strand
GTTAGCTCTTCCTGTTGTGCATTGATCCCTTTTCCATTATATAATGTGCTTCTTTGTCTTTTTTGATCTTTGTTGATTTAAAGTCTATTTTATCAGAGACTGGGATTGCAATCCTTGCTTTTCTTTGCTTTCCATTTGCTTGGTAAATATTCTTCCATAGGTCAGGTGTGGTGGCTCAAGCCTGTAATCCCAGCACTTTGGGAGGCCGAGACGGGTGGATCA
>NW_016890335.1:0-529 GCF_001698545.2 Rhinopithecus bieti | reverse complement strand
GCTGCCAGGCCGCAAGTACAGCCCTGGGTACAACACCGAGGTGGGAGACAAGTGGATCTGGCTGAAGTGAACGGGCCGCCTTCCGCTCCAGCTGCGTCACGGCGACGGCCAAGCTGCACCAGCTGCACTCTCCTGGACGCCACATCGCTTTAAGATCGGGGAGGGTAAATAATGCAAAATTGCACAGTGGAAGAAGTGGTCTCACAAAAGCAATCCATCCTGTAGTGTAGGTAATGGAGTCGGGGAAACAGCTTCCTTTCTGGATGTTTGGAACCCTCTAGCTTTGTTTTGGAATGGCCCACCACTCTCACTGGAAAACAGTGGTCTGCTGCGAAAGGCTGGCTCTCGGCGGCCCCTGTGGTTTCAGTACTGCCCCTCTGTGTCATTCAGGTTGTGTACGTTGTTTTCTTCCAACTTCCAGAAATAAAAGCGTTTCCATGGGACTTTCCCCATCGTGCGTCTGTGTGTGTGCGGTCATGTCGAAGCTGCACACGTGCACACACGCTGCTCTGTGCCCTGTTTGGTGTGG
>NW_016890334.1:0-216 GCF_001698545.2 Rhinopithecus bieti | reverse complement strand
TGATAGTCTGAAACATGGCCTCGTGGGAAGGGAAAGACCTGATCGTCCCCGGCCTGACACCCGTGAAGGGTCTGTGCTGAGGAGGACTAGTATAAGAGGAAAGAAGGCCTCTTGGCAGTTGAGATAGAGAAAAGCATCTGTCTCCTGCCCGTCCCTAGGCAATGCAATATCTTGGTGTAAAACCCGATTGTATGTTCTATGTACTGAGAAAGGAGA
>NW_016890333.1:0-216 GCF_001698545.2 Rhinopithecus bieti | reverse complement strand
ACCAAGGGTCTTAGCAAATGGCACACGAGGAGATTATATCCCACACCTGGCCCAGAGGGTCGCACGCACACTGAGCCTCCCTCATTGCTAGCACAGCAGTCTGCAATCTAACTGCAAGGCAGAAGCAAGGCTGGGGAGGGGCGCCTGCCATTGCTGAGGCTTCAGTAGGTACATAAAGCCGCTGGGAAGCTCGAACTGGGTGGAGCCCACAGCAGC
>NW_016890332.1:0-223 GCF_001698545.2 Rhinopithecus bieti | reverse complement strand
GATGAGTGAATTGGTGGATGGGTGGGTGGGTGGATGGATATGTATAGATGGATAAATACATGAATGGATGTGTGGGTAGATGGGTGAATGGGTAGATGGCTGTGTGGGTGGTTGGGTGGATGGGTGAATGGATGAGTGGAGGTAGAGGCAGATGGATATGGATGGATGGATAGGTGAACAGATGTGTGTGTAGATGAGT
Source organism: Rhinopithecus bieti (assembly GCF_001698545.2). Lineage (NCBI taxonomy): Eukaryota > Metazoa > Chordata > Mammalia > Primates > Cercopithecidae > Rhinopithecus > Rhinopithecus bieti. The sequence goes on along the minus strand of NW_016890332.1, from coordinate 24 downwards.
GAATGGGTGGATAAGTGGATGGAT
>NW_016890331.1:5967-7445 GCF_001698545.2 Rhinopithecus bieti | reverse complement strand
ACCAACCCAAATAACCATCAGTCAACGAGTGGATAAAGAAACTGTGGTACTTTTTTGCAATGGCTTTGCCACCAGAACACCCCTAAAAGCCAAAATGGGAAAGGAAAAGACTCATCTTAACATTGTTGTCATTGGACATTGATGCCTCAGGACACAGAGACTTCACCAAAACGTGGTTACAGGGACATCTCAGGCTGACCGTGCTGTCCTGATTGTTGTTGTTGGTGTTGGTGAATTTGAAGCTGGTATCTCCAAGAATAGGCAGACCTGAGAGCATGCCCTGCTGGCTTCCACACTGGGTGTGAAACAACTAATTGTTGGTGTTAACAAAATGGATTCTACCTAGCCACCCTACACCCAGAAGAACTATGAGGAAATTGTTAAGGAAGTCAGCACTTATATTAAGAAAATTGGGTACAACCCCATCGCATTTGTGCCAATTTCTGGTTGGAATGGTGACAGCATGCTGGAGCCAAGTGCTAACATGCCTTGGTTCAAGGGATGGAAAGTCACCTGTAAGGATGGCAATGCCAGTGGAACCACACTGCTTGAGGCTCCGGACTGCATCCAGCTGACACCAGCTCATCCAACTGACAAGCCCTTGCACCTGCCTCTCCAGGATGTCTACAAAATTGGCGGTACTGGTACTGTTCCTGTTGGCTGAGTGAAGACTGGTGTTCTGAAACCTGGTATGGTGGTCACCTTTGCTCCCGTCAATGTTACAGCTGAAGTAAAATCTGTTGAAATGCACCACGAAACTTTGAGTGAAGTTCTTCCTGGGGACAATGTGGGCTTCAATGTCAAGAACGCATCTGTCAAGGATGTTCATCTTGGCAACATTGCTGGTGACAGCAAAAAACGACCCACCAATAGAAGCAGCTGGCTTCACCACTCAGGTGATTATCCTGAACCATCCAGGCCAAATCAGCACTGGCTATGCCCCTGTACTGGATTGCCACATGGCTCATACTGCATGCAAGTTTGCTGAGCTGAAGGAAAAGATTGATCGCCATTCTGGTAAAAGCTGGAAGATGGCCCTAAATTCTTGAAGTCTGGTGATGCTGCCATCGTTGATGTGGTTCCTGGCAAATCTATGTGTGTTGAGAGCTTCTAGGACTATCCACTTCTGGGTCGCTTTGCTGTTCATGATATGAGACAGAGTTGCCATGGGTGTCATCAAAGCAGTGGACAAGAAGGCTGCTGGAGCTGGCAAGCTCACCAAGCCTGCCCAGAAAGCTCAGAAGGGTAAATGAATATTATCCCTAATACCTGCCACCCCGGTCTTAATCAGTGGTGGAAGAATGGTCTGAGAACTGTTTGTTTCAATTGGCCATTTAACTTTAGTAATAAAAGACTGGTTAGGGGTAACAATGGATCATAAAACCTTCAGAAGGAAAGGAGAATGTTTTGTGGACCACTTTGGTTTTCTTTTTTGCGTGTGGCAGTTTTAAGTTATTAGTTTTTTAAATCAGTACTTT
>NW_016890331.1:0-2622 GCF_001698545.2 Rhinopithecus bieti | reverse complement strand
GAGGTGTATTTTTTAAATTTTCATTTTTCTTTACTTCCTTCACATGCAAGGGATGATCACTACTTTAAAAAATCCATTAAAAACCCAATGTTTTCTAATAATTCTACTTACAAAGAATAAAAAAATTATTGTGAAATTCAAAAAAAAAAAAAAAAAAGAAACTAAGGAATGTGCTTGGGAGACTTTGGTTACTTTCAAGGAGTGTGCTTGGGAGACTGCAGGTGGCATGATCAGCAACTGTCCAATCAGTAAACTTACCAGGGTAACAGACAAGCCCATTTAGCCTGTATCCATAAATTCCAGCCTTTTACCACTCTCCTTTAGTTCTCCTAGAGCCTCTTTGGAAGCATGATGCCACGATGCTGCATCTTGGGTAAGTAGGACCCCAAATCCAAATATCATCTCATCCCATCCCCAGTGCAGCTCCCAAACCTCAACCCAATTCATTCCCCTTTATCCCTAACATTATTCCAGCCTCCTGTGCCCTCCCTCCTAGTTATCTCAAAGCGTGACGAGCGTGCTGCTCAGAGCCTGCCTGAACAGGATCCCATACAGATTTAGCCCCAAGTGATAATCTCCACCTTTAAACCACCTTAACCCCTGTTCGTTTATTTGTTTGTTTCCATACTTGTCACATTCTCAGCTCCATGTTCAACCTTTTCTCTTTCTCCCTTAGTTCTTGTCTGGGCGATAACAGTCTTCCTCTCCCAGTGTTCAAAAGGAACTACAGGTAAGGACAGGACAGGGAAGAATGAGAAGGGAAGAGGTGACGTTGGGAAAAGAGACTGGGAATTGAGTATCTGTTCTTCCTTGGATGCACACCATCAATGTCTGCCCCCAGATGCTCCTGTTGACTCAGGACCATGGCTGTGCCAGCCGGCGCCCAGGTGTGGGAACAAGATCTACAACCCTTCGGAGCAGTGCTGTTACGATGACGCCATCTTGTCCTTAGAGCAGACCCGTCGCTGTGGCTCCAACTGCACCTTCTGGCCCTGCTTTGAGCTCTGCTGTCCCGAGTCCTTTGGCCCCCAGCAGAAGTTTCTTGTGAAGCTGAAGGTTCTGGGCACAAAGTCTCAGTGTCACTCATCTCCCATCTCCCGGAGCTGTTATCGGGTAAAGGCCCCTACCTTGCTCTTAACTAAAGGTATGACGGAGGGATCAGGGATACAGAGGGCTTGAAGAGGAACTCCTGTTTGTGGAGTTCTAATAAGGGCAAAAGAGTCAGCCTGGTGGGAGCAGGGGAAAGCAAAAAGAAGAAGCAGATAAGCTGTAAGTCTGCCTTTCTTCATGGTCCAGGACAAATAGCCCTCCTGCATAAATAACTCACAACCTTCTTGCACCCAGCTATCACCAGATCCTTAGCTGGTAGAAAAATGCAAGTCATGCAGTTGCCTTCCTGATGTAAAAAACTAACATGCTAAATAATCCAGTGTCGGGAAGACAAAGATGTTTTGCTTCTCTGAAGAAGCTTATAATAATGTACAGTATATGTATATGCAGGGAACAATTGGTCAAAAGTGGATTTTGGTTTCCCCGAGGGGAAAGACTGGCTTTGTAATTATAATTTTTTCCTTATTTTACTTACAACTGGTAGAGTCTAAGTATTGTACGAAGTGCCCATAACTCTGTCAGTAAATTTGAGCATATTTTTATTAGTTAATGTCAGTTTAAGTAGTCCTTTTGTTTGTTTCTGTTTTTAAGGTGAATTTTTAATTCTATCTGAAATCAGTTAAGATACCTTGACAAAAACTGCAATGAGAGGAGGTAAGATATCCTTTTTCAGGAAGAACTGATATCTCTGGCTAAATATTTCTCCTTTTATTATGGTTTCTGAATCAGTTATTTTCTTCAGCTTTAATTTCATAAAATTAAAAAACTATAAAAAACTTCCTGTAGCTGTTGGAATAATTAAAAAATCTGGTGCAGCCGTGGTATACCAATCTTTAGAATTCTTAAGTATTCTAATGTTTCAAGATGAGGTCATGCTTGGGAAAATCATGTCACAGCATTTACATTACTTTCAAATGTCATTTTTTTACCCTGGAAAAAAGTAATAATGTTCATCGTAACCCTAGCAGCCTGGATAGCGAGCTAAACAAACCCTTGGAAGATTAAATTTTAATCAAGTAGACTAGGAATACAAAAAACAAGTCCTTCCTCCCCTTCCTCCCACCTTTACAATCTTACTGGAAGGGTGTTCAGAAATTAAAATTTGTGTTTGCTAAGACTTTATTCTGTTGGGGTTTTAAGAGGTAATACATGTAATGTAAAATGTATGTAAACCATTGCAGGTTTCTGGGGCATTTTCCATGCATCAGTAAGATGTCTGACGGTAACTGAATGTAACTTACAGAAAGTAACTAAAAGTTACATTCAGAAAATAGCATCAGGCCTTGGATGTTCTTTATTAAACTCTTTTCAGGCACTAACTTTACCAAAACATCTGTCATTTTCTAAAGTTCTTTTGCTAAAACTGTTGACTATGGAAAACAACAAAAGGAATTTTTTAGTCTGCTGCTATTATTAACATTTATTATCTGTATCTTTTGGCTCAGGAAATGACTTCACCTAGTCATTCCATAAGCCGATCTTTAACAGGGTCACCTAGCTAATTGGGCTGTG
>NW_016890330.1:0-215 GCF_001698545.2 Rhinopithecus bieti | reverse complement strand
TGAAGGGGTTCCGCTCATCAAGTACTTTGCAGAGGCACTGGGACCCCTGCAGAGCTTCCAGGCCCGGGCCGATGACCTGCTCATCAGCACCTACCCCAAGTCCGGTAGGTGAGGAGGGCCACCCACCCTCTCCCAGGTGGCAGTCCCCACCTTGGCTAGCAAGGTTGTGCCCTCAGCCTGCTCATCTCCCATCTCCCTCCCTCTCCAGGCACCAC
>NW_016890329.1:0-997 GCF_001698545.2 Rhinopithecus bieti | reverse complement strand
TGCATGGTGGGAGTGAGACTAGACCAGCCTTCCAGCCTTTCAGTTGGCGTGGAAGGTGGGTGAGACCTGTGACTTCTGGCTTTCCCTCCACTTCCCTGACAAACTGCATGACTCAGCAGAGGCAACCATAATCCTTCTAGGTACACAACTCCAGTGACCTGGGAATCTCACCCCATCCCCACAGCAGCCACAGCAAGACCCACCCAACAAGAGGCTGAGCTCAGACACGCCTATCCCCGACCCCACCTGATGGTCCTTCCCTAATCACCCTTATAGCAGAAAACAAAGAACAAATACTCTTTGGAGTTCTAGGGCCCCGCCCACCACCCACACTACTACAGCTGATGCATTCTGGAAAGCGCCACCTCCTGGCCAGAAGCCAACCAGCACAAAACAGAGTATTAAACCAGCAAAGCCAAGGACCGGCATGGAGTCCATTGCATCCTGCGCCACCTCCACCAGTTCAGGCGCTAGTATCCATGCCTGACAGACCCATATACGGTTGATATTACAGGACTCTGTGCAGACAAACCCCAGTACCAGCCTGGAGCCGGGTGGACTCGATGGGTGGCTAGACCCAGAAGAGAGACAACAATCACTGGAAGCCACATCCACAGGAAAAGGGGAAAGTACTACATCTAGGGAATACCCTGTGGGACAAAACAATCTGAACAACAGGCTTCAGCCCTAGACCTTCCCTCTGCCAGAGCCTACCCAAATGGGAAGGAACCAGAAAACCAACCCTAGTCATATGACAAAACAAGGCCCGTCAACACCCCACTAAAATCACACTAGTTCACCAGCAATGGATCCAAACCAAGAAGAAATCCCTGATTTACCTGAAAAGAATTCAGGACATTAGTTATTAAGCTAATCAGGGAGGGACCAGAGAAAGGCAAAACCCAATGCAAGAAAATTCAAAACATGATACAAGAAGTGAAGGGAGAAATATTCAAGGAAACAGCATAAAGAAAAAACAATCAAAATTCAGGAAACA
>NW_016890328.1:0-993 GCF_001698545.2 Rhinopithecus bieti | reverse complement strand
AAGTCGTTAAATATCTAGCTAAATCGTTTAAAAAATAAAGAAATAAAATACAAATTAGCAACATCAGGAATGGAAAGAAGAAAATCATTAGAGATTCAACCGGTTTTAAAAGGATAAGAGAGTATTCTGAACAAATATGATGTTTTGCCAGTATATTTGATAACTTAGATGAAATGGACAAATTACTTGAAAACACAAATGATAAAACTGATTCAACGAAAATTGAGAATCCAAATCACCCTATATCCATGGCAGAAATGAAACGCATAGTGACATACCTTCCCACAAAGAAACTCTAGGCCTAGATGGTGGCTTCAATGGTGAACTTTATTAAATGATAAGGAAGAAACAATATCAAATCTATACATACTCTATCAGAAACAGATGAGGAAACACATCTCTAATATTTCTTATAGGCCAGAATTAACCTTAACAAATATTTTAAAAGACAAAATATTACGAAAAGGAACTATATTACAAAACAAAAGTATAGGCAATCATTCCTCATGAATACAGACAAATAATTTTTTAAAAAAATTCCAGGAAATCAAACATGAGAGTAAATAAAAGTATAATGCATTGTGTCCAAGTGAAGTGCGTCCTAAGAATGTATGCTGGCTGAAATTTTGAAAATGAATTAATGTAATTCTTCACATTAGCAGAAGAAAGAAAGCTATACCTAATGTAAATGATGAGTTAATGGGTGCAGCACACCAACATGGCACATGTACACATATGTGACAAACCTGCGTGTTGTGCACATGTACCCTAGAACTTAAAGTATAATAAAAAAAAGAAACAAAATAACATGACCATTTCAATAAATACAGAAAGAGCATTTGACAAAGTTAACATCCACTCAGTATAAAAAGTCTATAAAGACTGGAAAAGTAAATTTCTGAGCCTAAGAAAAGACAGCTATAAAATTCCTACAAATAACATTGTATTTAATAAAATAAAGACTAAATTATTTTTTGTAGAAATTGGAAATCA
>NW_016890327.1:0-216 GCF_001698545.2 Rhinopithecus bieti | reverse complement strand
GGGATTCTGGAATCCTCTAGGAGAAGAAATGTATATTTCTGTGAGTGGAATGCAAACGTCACAAAGCAGCTCCTCAGAAAGCTTCTCTCCAGTTTCTATCTGAAGACATTTCCTTTCTCACCATAAGCCTCAAAGCCCTCCAGAATATCCCTTCACAGACTAAACAAAACAGAGTTATGATACAGCCCAATGAAAAGAGAAGCTTAACTGTGTGAG
>NW_016890326.1:0-216 GCF_001698545.2 Rhinopithecus bieti | reverse complement strand
TGGAGGTTGAAGTGAGCCAAGATCACACCACTGCTCTCCAACCTGGGTGGCAGAGCAAGACTGTCTCAAAAGAAACAAAGAAACAAATGAAACAATTTTGTTCACATATATTTCATAAATTTGGAATTTTTTCTTTTTTTTTTTGAGACAGAGTCTCTTGCTCTGTCACCCAGGCTGGAGCGCAGTGGTGCCATCTCAGCTCACTGCAAGCTCCAC
>NW_016890325.1:0-1010 GCF_001698545.2 Rhinopithecus bieti | reverse complement strand
TAAATGATATGTGTTTTCAGAGGACAACTGCAAATGATTTTAAAATCAAACAGCAGCAAGCTTCACTTTACAAACTAAGGAAAGTTAGGAAAGACAACTAGGATGTATAATAGTAAATATAATTAAATATTTTATTGAAGAATATTTGCAAATGATCGATTTCCTCCAAATTCAATGAGATTCATGGTTATTTTATAAGTGGGGATAAACTACATTGCATATTTTAAATGAATATTTATTCATTTATTTGTTTAACCAATATTTTGAACAACTACTGTAAGCTTGGCATCTCTCACTCCCTTTATTTTATTTTTTTAATTATACTTTAAGTTCCAGGGTACACGTGCAGAACGTGCAGGTTTGTTGCATAGGTATACACGTGCCATGGTGGTTTGCTGCACCCATCAACCCGTCATCTACATTAGGTATTTCTCCTAATGCCATCCCTCCCCACCCCCCTACCCACCAACAGGCCCTGGTGTGTGATGTCCCATCCACTGTGTCCATGTGTTCTCACTGTTCAACTCCTACTTAGGAGCTCTCACTTTCGTTCAAAATCCTAATGATGCAAGTTTACACTGACTTTTAACCAGTGATGCGATAATTCTTCTATATCATACTACAGTCTTTAAAAGATGTAAAATTATAAACTTCCAATTTTCTTCCAAATCAGTTCTTAATTTGTTAAAATTAAGGACTATCATCTAGTTTTATGGTGGAAAATGTCAGTAGTAGGTGTCAAATGATATAGTAATTTACAACTGCTCAAATGTAAAATTATTGACAGCACCAAACAATTTAGTTGAGACAAAATTGAGAAGAATTATGGCTTCCAGAATACCCTTAAGAATGCTAGATAATATAAATGGACAATGGAATAAAACATATAACTGAGTGTAGATGAATGTAAAGTAATATACAATGCCAGGAAATTTTAAATAATTTGTAGAGACATTTTAAAATAATTTTAAATAATTTAAAATATTTTTTAAATTATTTGTAGCAGAAAA
>NW_016890324.1:0-1013 GCF_001698545.2 Rhinopithecus bieti | reverse complement strand
GAAGATGCAGCGGCCCGCGGGCAGCCGGTCACTGGTCAGGAGCCCCACGATTCCTGGGTCGCGGTGGTGGAACTGAGCAGGGTCGGGGAAGGGATGGCTGAGCAACAGCAGGGGCTGCTGGAACCCCAGCCCCGCCCCAGGGCCCCACAGCACTCACAGGCAGCATGGCATTGAAGAGGTGGGTGATGAAGGTGGCTCCGCTCCACACAGCATCCTCTGCCGCCCGCAGGTCAGCCACTGAGTGCCCTGTGGGACCTGGATTCAGACTTTGCACCTGGCCCAGGTCCCCAGGCAGGCCCGCCCTGAGCCAGCCCCTCACCTAGGGACACGCAGATGCCACGGGTCGTCAGCTCGCGGATCACCTCGTGGCTATGGCCCAGCTCCGGGGCCAGCGTCACGATGCGGACATTGTCCAGGGGCCCGTAGGTGGCCAACAAGTCCTGGAAGGCATTGGCCTCGAAGGAGCGGAGGTGGGCCTCGGGGTGCGCGCCCCGCTTCTCCCGGCTGATGAAGGGGCCCTCCAGGTGCAGCCCTGGGAGGAGGGAGCAAGTGGCTCCAGCAGGTCCCTATCCCACCCAGCCCTTTTCACCTGCCCTCCCCACCAGCTGGGCATCTGGAGGGGTTGGGGCTGCCAACAGGTCCCACAGGAGCCTCCCAGGGTGGGGCAGGGAGGGGTCAGCCACTCACCGAGGACCCCTGCCCCATGGGGACCACCACTCTTCACAGGGATCTGAGGAACAACCTGGGGGGAACCAGCTGTTAAAGCCCTGTCCCCACGGCCCATTCCCAGAGGCCACAGCCTAGCCAAGGCCAGAGATCTCGGGTCAGAGTTCAGAGCCCAGCACCCAGCCCAGCCCCGGCCACCTGTCCCCTCACAGGGGTCAGGGAAAGCACAGCCGGCAGAACTGAAGAACCCATGGCAGGAGCAGGAAAAAATGACAGGCGTGTGGGATGCCAGCGGTCCCTGGGTCATGTGGGCAGGCTTGTGGGCACTGAGGGTGGCCCCGGGCACG
>NW_016890323.1:0-1264 GCF_001698545.2 Rhinopithecus bieti | reverse complement strand
TTAGATTCAAAAGCTTAATAAGAAGGCAGCAGGGTGCAATTTGGGAGAGGGAGTAGGGAGAGCAGTACCTCAAATTGTTTCACAACAATGTTTAAGATTACTATATTTTCATGGATCTGAATATGACTTTGAACATTTTTTAAAGGTTACTGTATTTATAGGATCAAAAGTAGAAATGACTCAATCTACTCCTTCCTTCTGTTTAAAGCACTATGGCACAAAATTATGCTGAATATTCCCTAAGGAAGATTATTAAAGAATTTCAAAACTAAACCCTTGAGATTCTGAGGAGGAGAAAAGGTGCCATTACTAAACTAGAGAGTGACTGAAACAAAATAACCTTGTACTGGACAACCATACTGGCATTTCAAATGTATTAATTTACAAACTTTCTCAAATATAAAACAGAACACAGAGTATTTCTAGATGCAATAAAATAATGTATAAATGTGCAATCAAGTTAACATATAAAATAATGGATTTGAAAATAAAGTAAAATAGGCCAGGCACAGTGGCTTACACCTGTAATCCCAGCACTTTGGGAGGCCAAGGCAGGCAGATGACTTGAGCCCAGGAGTCTGAGGCCAGCCTGGGCCAACATGGTAAAACCCTGTCACAAAATACAAAATGAGCCTGGCATGGTGGCATGCACTTGTAGTCTCAGCTACTTGGGAGGCTGAGCTGGGAGGATGGCTTGAGCCCCAGGGCCCAAGGCTGCTGTGAGATCTAATTATGCCACTGTACTCCATACTCCAGCACGGGCGACAGGGCAAGACCCTGTCTCAAAAAACAAACAAACAAACAGATGTTCAGGGCCCCATCCAGACCAATTAAATGGTTATCTGGACATAGAGGGGTATTTTTTAAAGTTCCCTGGGGACGGTAATGTGTAGCCAAGAGTGAGAACTATTGCCTTAAATGATTTTTTTTTTTTTAGTTTAGTCATGCTTTGAATAACATAGGGAAAACAAAACAAGATAGAACCATATCTTAAACAAACTTTTACATCAGATATGAACACTTAAACATAACTTTTCCCACTTTTCAAGTAAGTGAATTAGGCAAAGCTTGAAAAGCAAGGATTTTGTCTACTTTGGTTAATCCAAAAGAACGAGTGAACAGCTGTGAAAGAAAAGGAAAACAAGAAAGTTTTAAAATTTTAAAATAAAAAAAAGAAATTGAGGATGAAACTGTGGTCTGCTAAGTTGTGAAGTTCTGCTATGGAAAGAAAGCACTGAAAATGAAACCAGTCATCTCCTAATTA
>NW_016890322.1:0-235 GCF_001698545.2 Rhinopithecus bieti | reverse complement strand
GTAGACCCTTAAATAATACCATATACCATCCAAGAGTTAATCTGCATAATTTTGCTACCATCCAATTTTCCTGTCATTTAGAAATGCAGTAATTTTATCACTGGAGTCCCTAGGTAAATGTGGACACAAAAGTGACCTGGTGAGGACTCAATGTGCAGCTAATAGTGCTCTGCCTTGAAGTCCTGTTCTGGCCGACATTCATTAGCAGCTTTATCATGAGGCGAGTTTGTTTTTT
>NW_016890321.1:0-752 GCF_001698545.2 Rhinopithecus bieti | reverse complement strand
CATCCAGCTTTGTTCCATTGCTGGTGAGGAGCTGCACTCCTTTGGAGAGGGAGAGACACTCTAATTTTAGAATTTCCAGCTTTTATGCACTGCTTTTCCCCATCTTTGTGGTTTTATCTACCTTTGGTCTTTGATGATGGTGACGTACAGATGGGGTTTTGGTGTGGATGTCCTTTCTGTTTGTTATTTTCCCTTCTAACAGCCAGGACCCTCAGCTGCAAGTCTGTTGGGAGTTTGGTAGCAGTCCACTCCAGACCCTGTTTGCCTGGGTATCAGCAGCAGAGGCTACAGAAGAGTGAATATTGCTGAACAGCAAATGTTGCTGTCTGATCGTTCCTCTGGAAGTTTCGTCTCAGAGGTGTACCCAACCCTGTGAGGTGTGAGGTGTCAGTCTGCCCCTAGTGGGGAATGTCTCCCAGTTAGGCTACGGGGAGGTCAGGAACCCACTTGAGCAGATGGTCTGTCCATTCTCAGATCTCAAACTCCATGCTGGGCGAACCACTACTCTCTGCAAAGCTGTCAGACAGGGATATTTACATCTGCAGAGGTTTCTGCTGCCTTTTTTTTTTGGCTATGCCCTGTCCTCAGAGGTGGAGTCCACAGAGGCAGGCAGGCCTCCTTGAGCTATGGTGGGCTCCACCCAGTTCGAGCTTCCTGGCTGCTTTGTTTACCTACTTAAGCCCCAGCAATGGCAGGCGCCCCTCCCCAGCCTCACTGCTGCCTTGCAGTTAGATCTCAGACTGCTGTGCTGG
>NW_016890320.1:0-2254 GCF_001698545.2 Rhinopithecus bieti | reverse complement strand
ATGGGCCGCATGCTGCACTCAGGACTGTCACCACGGAGGCTCTGGGCCTGCAGGGGTGCTTTCTCAGTTACAGGCGCTTTCCCGCAGCATCGCCATGCCCTGCCTCCCTCCACTGGAGTGGGCTCCACTCCATGCCAGGCCTGGTGCACACAGAGGTGCATGAACTCTGTGGAAGGAGGGCCTACGACAGCACCCGGTCTGCCTGGCGTCACCATCCGGTTCTGGACACTCACATGCAGGACTGAGGGAGAAAGCTGCTTCCATGTCAAACAGCAGGGCCCAGAGTGAGGGAGAAGCCCAGCACACCTGCAGGGCTCAGCCCGCTGGGGAGAGCCCACTTCCCATGGAGCCCACACCCTGGGGCCTTGCCCCTCCGCCCTGGAGAGTCGCCACCTAGTTCCATCTCTCCCGCTTTCCTGAAGGAGCTGGCCATGCCAAGTGCATGGGGCCTGGCTGCCATATTCAGGCAAATCCATCCCTCTGCTCCAATCACCCCTCTGACCCTCCCTGGAGCAGTGGCCAGGCATGTCCGTGGGGGGACATCTTGTGGACAGGTCTGGGTCTGCAGGCGCCCTCAGCCTGGCTACGGCCAGGAACACTTCCAAGGATGGAGTGCTCTGCGACCTGCGTGTGATGCAACCTGCATGTGACGTCATCGTCTTTGAGGACAGAGTGCTGTGTTCTGGGCCCAAACTTCCCCAACCAAAGACCTTAGAGGAAAGCAATGCCTCAACCTGCCTGAAGACCAGGGGTGTGGGGCGACTCTGATGACCTCTAGGTAACCAAGGAGGCCATGCCAGCCTTGACCCAAGAGCTCTGTGTCAGCCCCTTCGGTGCACACCTACCTGCAGGGGCTGCCTCTGGGAACAGCGGCCCAGCAGGCACTTGGACCTGTGGACAGTGGCTCCCTTTGAAAAGGAACTGCAATAACAAGCAGCCAGTCCTAGGCCCAGAGCCCACAGTCACTCCCGGAGGTGAGGGCTGCGGGGTGGGGTGGGACAGCCCCGGGGCGCAGGAGGCAGGGTCACCCAGGGCCTATGGTCTCTGGGGAAGGACACAGGGTGTCGGGCGGCGAGGGGCCATCTGGGCAGGGGCACACGCTGAGACAGGCAGGGCTCATGGTTGGGGTTGCCCTGGGATGGGCTGAGGTAGTTCCCAGAAATGGAATCAAGGCAGGGGAGCAATGGTAAACCCAAGGTGTGACAGGCCCAAGGGTACCGAGCTGAGAGTGATGGGGGGGAGAGCGGGCATCAGCAGGGAAGTGACAGGTAGAGGAGGGGTGCCAGAGACCAGTGGTTATGGGATGGGAGGTCTGGCTGTGCGGGGACTCTAGGAACAGGTGTCAGTGACAGTGCCAGGAGGACCCCAGCCCACTTGCTGCATCTGAGGAGGTGGGCACAGAGGGTGTGGCCCGGTTCAGAGAATTCGAGGAGATGCACAGGGCTTTCCGTGTGTCCCTGTGTCCCGGGCACTGGTACCAATGGATGAGAGTGGGAGCATGTCCAGAGCCCACAGGGCTGGAGGGTCTCAGGGGTAATAAGGGCTGAGTGAACCCTAAAACCCATTTCAGAGGGCTGACAACGTGGAGTCCCAGACCCCATATCCAGGGGCTGAGAGAATTCAGGGGACAATGAACCCTACGTGTGGGGCTGACAGGGCCTGAGGAAACCCTCATCGGGCCCAGGAACCCCAGTTCTGTATCCAAGACTGAAAAGGCCCCAGGTCACCTGACCCCTTTGTCCTGGCCTGATGAGGCCCCAGGCTGACCCTGACCCCTGTGTCCTGGGTTGACAGGGGCTCAGGTCACCTGAACCTCTATCCAGGGCTGACAAGGCCCCAGGTGAACCCAACCCCTTTGTCCTGGCCTCTGTCCAGGGCTGACAAGGCCCCAGGTCACCTGACCCCTTGTCCTGGCCTGATGAGGCCCCAGGTTGACCCTGACCCTTGTGTCCTGGGTTGATGAGGCCCCAGGTGACCCTGACCCCTGTGTCCAGGGTGGACAAGGCCCCAGGTCACCTGACCCCTTGTCCTGGGCTGATGAGGCCCCAAGTAATCCTGACCCCTGGTCCTGGGCTGACCCCGCCCCGTCCCCGTCCCGGTCCCCGCACCCAGCGTCCTGGGCTGACCTGGCTGGGCCCCACTCACCTCTGGCGCTGCCCGTCCAGGCCGAGGCCGGTGGGCGCCTGCGTGGGGCTGAGCAGGCCCTGGGGCGCGGGGTCCTGGCGGGCAGCCCGGGCAAGCCGGCTGGGGCTCC
>NW_016890319.1:0-750 GCF_001698545.2 Rhinopithecus bieti | reverse complement strand
TGTCCTTAGTCCTCTCAGCCTCCAACTCTCCTTCCCGCAGGCATCGATGTTGAACAAGTGTCTGTCGTCATCAACTTTGATCTTCCCGTGGACAAGGACGGGAACCCTGACAATGAGACCTACTTGCACCGAATCGGGCGCACAGGCCGCTTTGGCAAGAGGGGCCTGGCAGTGAACATGGTGGACAGCAAGCACAGCATGAACATCCTGAACAGAATCCAGGAGCATTTTAGTGAGTCCCAGGGAGGGTCCTGTGCCTGGCGCCCTTTACTAAGGGGGGCGGGGTGGGGAAAGGGGTCGGATCTTCTGTAGCCCTGAGAGAGGCTCTGTCCCTGGCACACTCCCCTCCTTTCTGACCATATGGCAGTTCTCAGGGGCACACCTGGAGACTTCAGGACCCAGGGACTCCAAGGACAGCTCCCCATGACCGGGCTTCGGGGCGTGGGGCTCTGACTGTTGCTGTCAGTGACTAGGGGCCCTGCTGCCCCTGCTCAGGCACCCGGAGCCTTTGGGGATAAATGAATGATTGCTGTGGCCCGGGGTGGGGCACATTCCTGGGCACGGTAGAGACCTGTGTATTTTCCCCAGATAAGAAGATAGAAAGATTGGACACGGATGATTTGGATGAGATTGAGAAAATAGCCAACTGAGAAGCTCCACCAGCCACCGGTGCCAGCCCTGGCACTGTCCCTGCACGGGAGACAAGTGCGTTCAGGGCACAGCCCCGACATCACCCCAAGGACAACGGCA
>NW_016890318.1:0-750 GCF_001698545.2 Rhinopithecus bieti | reverse complement strand
CAGTTTCTCAGAAAGATTCTTTCTAATTTTGTTTGAGGATATTTCCTTTGTCAGCATAAATTTCAATGCATTCCAAAATATCCCACTGCAGATTCCAAGAAAACAGCGCTAACAAACTGCTCAATGAAAAGAAGAGTGTACCTCTATGAGATGAATTCACACATCACAAAGCAGTTTCTCAGAGAGTTATTTTGTTTTTTTTCTGAGGATATTTCTTTTGTCACCATGGGCTTCAATGCGATCCAAAATATCCCTTCTCAGAATACCCCAAAACAGGGCTATAAAACTGATCCATGAAAGAATAGTGTAACTCTGTGAGATGAATTACCACATCACAAAATGGTTTCCCAGAATGTTTCCTTCTATTTTTTATATAAGAGCATTCCCTTTGCCACCATAAGATTAAAATGAACTCTGAAATATTGCATTGCAGATTCCCAAAAAACAGGGTTAGCAAACTGCTCAATAAAAGAGCAGTGTAACAAGGTGAGATGAATTCACACATCACAAAGTAGTTCTTCAGAAAGCTTCTTTCTAGTTTTATTTGAGCATATTTCCTTTTTTACCATAGGCCTCAATGTGCTCCCAAATATCCCTTTGGATATTCACGAAAACAGTGATAGCACAAAGCTTCTTTCTAGTTTTATCTGGGGATATTTCCTTTGTCACCATATGCTTCAATGTGATACACAATACCACTTTTCAGACTCCGCATGAACAGTGCTCCCAAATTCCTCCATGAAAGAAAGG
>NW_016890317.1:0-1335 GCF_001698545.2 Rhinopithecus bieti | reverse complement strand
TAAGAAAAAACATAGTAATACACTGTCAAATTTTTCTATCAAGTGGAAATTTAGCACATTCTTTAGGAAATATTGATGGTAAAATCTACGAATTGTATATTTTCAGAAATATTGGATATAAATACAAAATTAAGTGATGAATTATTGATACGTGCAGTTTTACTATCATATAGTGTTACTGATAAAAGTAAAATAAATATAACTCATTTTGGCATCAGATGAAGTAACTTGGTTCGCTAAAATTAGTATTATCTTCCTTGGAATTCTACAACCTTGAAAATTGTTACATTTGATAGAACTATTCGGAAACAGTTTGTTACTTCTCATTGTGACTATGGACATTAATGGGATATCCATATTCCATTCCCTTTTCTTAGCATAATGGAAATGACTACACATATCAGTTATGTTTCTTGCATATTACCATCATTCCGCATTATGAAATATGCAAGACTAAATTTTACGAAGGGTATCTCTTATCCTTATAATAGCCTAAAAGATGAAAATTTGTCAAGCAGCTTTCCTAAGATCCCATAAAATTAGGGGCAGAGGTTCCAGCATCAAGATGTAGTTTTACTTATTGAATTAACACAGAGTTTTGTTGATGTTGTTTTTTTGCTGGTGGGGTAGTGATAGCGATATTGTTTTATTTTATTGGTTTCTTCCTTTTTTTTGGTTCATTTTAATGGGAGTCTCCCAATAATGCTGAGAATGCAGTTAAATGGTAACTCCATACACTTACTGTGAGTCTAGAAATAAATTCAAGTTTTATTTTGAATACACTGAATTGGTATTTCTTTCATTGAATAAACATTTATCTAGTGCCTCCTATGTGCCAGACAACACAGAACGTAAAATAACATTGGCAAATCCATAGCAATCATACAAAAGACGTGATATTTGATAAATATAACTCATACAATGAAGGGAAAAAAGAACAAGAATTTATACACAGCAATTTGACCTCCCTTTGCAACACAACAATAAAAGTGTAATTTTCTCCAATCTAAATTTGCTTTGAAAATATGGAACACCAGCTGGAAGGGAGCTCAGATGGCTTCTGCAGTGGGGTTGGAAATATCCTTCTGAGCATGTCCAGAACAACTGGTTAAAATAATTAAATCACTTGCACCATCTGTGAGTCATTCTGATTCTTCAATGATTACTTAAGACTCTCATTGTATGGAACATATTCTGAGAACAGATGAATAAAATCAATTCAAGTGTATATTGTTTTCCACTTTGATTTTGAAAAAATAAGAAGGATTATAATTTCAAGTTTGCTAAGTTATCTGTTAATTCTCCTGCCCTCCTTTATGATCCAGTTGCTTTTGA
>NW_016890316.1:0-1449 GCF_001698545.2 Rhinopithecus bieti | reverse complement strand
AATTTTGCAAAACATCATAAAATGAAATTATAAGAAACATTTAAGCAAGTCATAAAAGAGAAAGAGAAGACAGAAAATTTTTTTAGCAGACAGAAAAAATAGAACATAAAACTTAAGTGGAAGACATAGAATGAATATATCAATCATTTCATTATTTCTTATGGCTGAATAATATTCCATTGTATATTTATACACATTTTCTTTATCATTCATTCCTTGTTGGACGCACATTGATACCATATACTGGCTATTGTGAATAATGCTCAGTAAACACAGGAGTGCACATATCTATTTGGTACATTGTTTTCTTTTAGTTGATATATACCCAGCAGTGTGATTGCTGCATCATATAGTAGCTCATTTTTTTTTTCAGGATCTTCCATAGTGGTTGCCCTCATTTGCATTCCCACCAACAGTGTACAAGTGTTTCCCTTTCTCCCTGTCTTTGACAGCATTTGTTATTTTCATCTTTTGATCATAGCCATTTGTTGCGGGAAGTCAGGAGTGTACAAGTGTTTCCCTTTCTCCCTATCTTTGACAATATTTGTTATTTTCATCTTTTGATCATAGCCATTCTAGCTGAAGTGAGATATCTAATGTGGTTTTGATTTGCACTTCCCTGATGATTAAAGATGTTGAGCATGCTTTTATATACCTGTTGGTCATTTGGATGTCTTCTTTTGAGAAATGCCTGTTATATATTTTCCACATTATTATTGAATTATTATTATTATATTATTGTTATTATTTGCCATTGAGATGTTTGAGTTTCTTACATATGCTGATTTTCTCTTATTGCGTGAATAATTTGCAAATATTTCCTCCCATTCTGTAGGTTTTCTCTTCATTTTGTTAGTTGTTTCTTTTGAGGTGCAAATGTTTGTTAGTTTGATGTAATCCAATTTGTCTACTTTTACTTTTGTTGCCTGTGCTTTTGAGGTCTTCAAATTTTGCTTCACATATTATGTGGCTCTTTGTGTGTTTATGCATACGTATCTAAAATTGTTTTGATTATTGGTAAGTTGTCTCTTCTACACATGTGAATCTATCTATTCACCCATATTTTCTTTGCCCTGAAGTATACTCTATTAGATATTAATAAACCCACTCCTACTTTCTATAATAAATGCTTACATGACAGGCATATATATTTTCTCTTTATTTTCAACTTGCCTATATTATTATATTGAAATGATTATTTTGTTGTTATTGTTGGTACCATAGTGTTGTATCTTGCTTTTACATTCACTCCACCAGTCTGTCTTTTAGTTAGTATATTTAGACCATTTATAGAAAATATAATGATTGATATATTCATTCTATGTCTTCCACTTAAGTTTTGTGTTCTATTTGTTCTGTCTGCTAAAAAAGTTTCTGTCTTCTCTTTCTCTTTTATGACTTGCTTAAAATGTTTCTTATAATTTCACTTTATGATTTTTTTGTAAAATC
>NW_016890315.1:0-748 GCF_001698545.2 Rhinopithecus bieti | reverse complement strand
ATACTTTTAGAAAACTATCAGCACCTGGTATTTAAAAGTGCTATTGTTGGTGCTTAATTGCCATATAAATTTCTTCTGTGGATATTGGTCTATTAATATTTTATCCCTTATTAGAGGATATTAAAAAATTACAATTTGATAGAAATTATTCTTTAGATTGTCCAATTTATTATGGAAATATATTATGTAACTATTGCAGTTTTCTGATGTGTAGAACGGTTATCTATTTCAAGAATATTTATTTTGCTGATAATTAAATGAGTAATATGGTAAGGCCTTAGAATAGTAAGTACACAGTACTCAAATGTTGGTTAATATTGCAATAGAATCGCTGATATCCCTTTGTTATAATACTGTAATTCATCTCTTTTGGCATGTGTTTTATTCTTGGTGTTTTGCTATTAAGTTTGCTATAAATCAGCTATTTATAAGTTCCTTTTGGTTTAATTTATAATTCCTTTTAGTTTTGAAACTTTCTTTAAGCTTTTATCTTCAAGTATGTCTTCTTACTTGCTTTTGATATATTTTGCTTTTCATTTCCTATTTTCTTGAATACTCAGCTTATTTATTTTCAGGTTTTATTGTAAATGATAAAACATTTTGGGTGTCTATAATTGTCTAAACCATTCTTTTAAAATTACTTTAAAATTTTAAAATTACTTTTCAATTTGTTTTGATTTTCTCTTTTATCCAGGAGTTTTAAGAGATGATGTGATAATTTTCACATGGTTAAGTTGGCATATTTTTG
>NW_016890314.1:0-1639 GCF_001698545.2 Rhinopithecus bieti | reverse complement strand
AAAGCTTTCTTGACTTTACGCAGCTTGGAAACTCTGTCATTTACGGATCCATGAAGGGACATTCAGGGTCACATTCAGGACTATGGTGAAAACAAAATATCTTCAGATAAAACTGGAAGGAAGCTTTCTGTGAATCTCCTTTTGCTGTTTATTTATCTCAAGTAGATAAAGCTTTATTTACATTACGCAGCTTGGAAACACTGTTATGTAGGGATACGTGAAGGGACATTTGGTAGCACATTCAAGACCATGGTGAAAAGGGAAATATCTTCAGATAAAACTGGAAAGAAGCTTTCTGTGAATCTTCTTTTGTTATATTTATTCATCTCACATAGATAAAGCTTTCTTTACATTATGTAGCTTGGAAAGCCCATCATGGATGGATCCGCGAAGGGATATTCAGGATCGCAATCAGGCCTATTGTGAAAATGGAAATATCTTCAGAGAAAACTGAAGAGAAGATTTCTGAGAAACTATTTTGTGATGTGTGCATTCCACTCAGGGAGTTATACCTCTTCTCTCATAAGGCAGTGTTTGAACAAGTTCCTGTAAAACGGAAAAGTGATTTTCGGAGTGCATTGAAGAATATGGGGAAAAGTAAAGTATCCTCAAATAAAACCTAGAAAGAAGCGTTCCAAGAAACTGCTCTCTGATAAGTGAATTCATTTCACATATTTAAAGCTTACTGTACATTGCCCAGTTTGGAAACTCTGTCTTTGAGGAATCTGCGAAGGGATATTAACTGGCGCCGAGGTCTGTGGTGAGGAAGGAAATGTCTTCCGTTGAAAACTGGAGAGAAGCTTTCTGAGCAACTGCTTTGTGATGTGTGTATTCATCACATAGAGTTAAACCATTGTCTGGATTGAGCAGTTTGAAATCACTGTTTCTGTGGAACCTGAGAAAGGACGTTTGGGAACGTTCTTTAGAATATGCTGAAAAGAACCTCAGATAAAACCAGAAGGAAGCTTTCTGTGAAACTACTCTGTGTCGTGAGAATTTCTCTTGCTCAGTTAAGCTTCTTTTTTCGTTGAGCAGCTTTCTAACACTGTTCATATTTAGCATGTGAAGGGATATTTGGGAGCACTTTGAGGTTTCCGCTGAAAAGGAAATATGTTCAGATAGAAACTGCAGAGAAGCCTTCCGAGGCACTGCGCTGTGACGTGTGTATTGCACTCACAGTGTTATACCTCCCTTCTCATACAGCATCAGGGAAACCCTTTCAGTGAAACTATTCTGTGATATGTGTATTCATCTCACATAGATAAAACTTTCTCTACATTACGCAGCATGGAAACTCTGTCATGGACATATCCCTGAAGGGACATTCGGGAGCATATTCAGGAACATGGTGAGAAAGGAGACATCTTCAGATGAAAACTGGAAAGATTTCTGTGAATCTGCTTTTACTATGTTTTCATCTGACATAGATAAAGCTTTCTTTAGATTACGTAGCTTGGAAACTCCGTCATGGACGGATCTGCGAAGGGACATTCGGGAGCACATTCAGGACTATGGTGAAAAGGAAATCTCTTCAGATAAAATCGGAGAGAAGATTTCTTAGAAACTGCTTTGTGATGTGTGCATTGCACTCAGGGAGTTATACCTCTTTTCTCATAAGGTAGTGTTTGAACACAGTTCC
>NW_016890313.1:0-1650 GCF_001698545.2 Rhinopithecus bieti | reverse complement strand
TAAAGACAACTCAGAAAACTTAAAGGTTTCTTGAAATCACAGTCACAGGTCATACTTAAAGCCCCAAAGGCACAATTTACCCTTAAAGCCACAGCCTTAAATAAAACAAAGGCACATAGGGATATACCTGAAGCTTGGTGATGATTTCCTGTTTCGTGAGCTCCACCAACTGGCTATCCTCTACTGCAAAGGCAGGGAAGGAAACCACTGAGAGCAGACTAGCATCAACCTCTTTTGATGTTGAAGCACGGGGCAGTAGTGAATTCAGGATCGACTAAGAGAAAAGTAGTTAAGTTTATATAAAAGGATGTATTTCTTCTCCCTTTACCCCAATATCTTATCAACACACATGATATCACTTTTGAATATGTTAGACAAAATAGAACAGAACATTCTTTATCCATTTTAAGTAGGTAAGTAAATACCTTGGCATTGTAAAACTAATAGCTTTAGTTTCAAAAGATTTATGTAGAAGAGGACCATTCACAAGAAAATCTAGACATTACTCAATAGTTAGAACTTAGAAAACCAGCAGTTTCTGTAAATCATCCCTTGTCTTAATTCTGCTCTCAATACTTCCTTATCCTGATTCTTAACCAGTTACTCATGGATAAGGAATATTCTAACATTATTATACCACCCACAGTCCTGTTGCTCCATTAGCAACTACTTAAGAATAAAGTCAAGAGAAAACATAGCTGCTGAGAAGCAGGATAGGGAAGGCTCAGCTCCTCTACTTCTGACATATTTTTTTTCTCTGGGAAATTTTGTGTTTTAAAATTGGAGATGAGTTTATATTCAATAGGACCCTATGGTATCTAATCAGGGTTTAAAGAAAAGGAGAAAATTCTTCATGCCAATGAGAAAAGCCTTAATCTTTCCATATGGAGTGTAATCCTAAACAAAACTGAAAATACATATTTGCCACTTAAAGTCTAATCTCCAAATATCTAAGCTTAGAGCCAACCAGGGACAAGATAGTGTTTCAGAAACACTAACAAGAATACTAAAATCTATCATCTCTTGTTTTCTTTATATATTTAGAAAAGGAGACACTCAGAAAGAGAGACCATATCCTTTTGATATGATAGTGGTGGATAATTTCATATAGTATGGTGGGATCCCTTTATAACCTTGGGCTAGAGAACAGGATTATGACCTATTTTATAGCCTATGCTATATTAGGCTTATCTCGGTACAGTATGCTTGCTAAAGGTATTTTGGTATATGGTAATTAATCAGATGATACACTCTCTCTCTTTCAGCTATCCTTAATCTAAAGCTCATGCTTAAATCTGAGTCTGGGCAAGAATAAAATTTGCTATTTCCATTTTCCATAATCTCTTACCTGGCAGTGTTGTACTTCATCAGCCAGGACATGGATAACGGATTGAGGTCCACCTTTTACACCAAACAGATCCAGTTCATCTAATGCTTCCAGGGCTGCCTGTGAGGAACAAGAAAGGAAAGGACAAGTTTAGCATTAGAAAGATATATATTTCTTCTCCCTATACCCCAGTATCTTATCAACCTACATGATGTCACTTTTGAATATGTCTGACAGAATATATAATAAAATAACATTATTTATTCCCAGGGCATTCTGAGTTTTTCTTTGTCTCCCATATTGTCTCAGAAAAAGTTAAGGAG
>NW_016890311.1:0-1308 GCF_001698545.2 Rhinopithecus bieti | reverse complement strand
CGCTGGCCTGAGAGGTCGAGAGGTCACTCTGCACGGGGCATCCACGCTAGCCAGAGGGGTCACCCTGTGTCAGGGTGTCCACACCGGCCTCAGCGGTTGTCCTGTGTGTGGGCATGTCTACTACGGTTAGAGGCTGTCCTGTGTGAGGCTGTCCCATGTGGGATGTTTTCCAAATTTCCCTTCTTCTTCCCCTGGCTACCTCTTACCCATCCCAGATCTCAGCGCTTCGTTTAGATGTTGCTTTTGTAGGGATATCCTTTTGAGGTCCCTTGACTGGTTGAGCGCTCCTGCTCTGACTCTCCAGCAGCCGCCTGTGGGTCCCCTATCATGGCATCTCCCGAAATGCCCCGTCACTGCCTGTTTCATCATGTGTGTTGAGTCCAGCCCAAGAACCACAGCAGGCATTGACTTCAGCTGGCTTGGTTGGAGCTGCCTTCACAGCCACACTAAGGGCTCCGGAAATACTGTTGTTAGGCGAAAGAAGGGGCAGATAAATAGAACAGTTGAGTGGAGATCACCCCAGGGGTTCACGCCAGCCTTTGCAATCCCCTGACATGGATTTCAAGCTCTTCTATGGGGTTACCATGTTCTAGGCTTTGATACAAGCCTTTCACAATGTTAACTCAGTTAACTCTCACAGTGACCAGTGGAGGTGGCTGCTGCTACTAACTCCAGTTTACAGATGAGAAAACTGGGGCACAAAGAGGGTAAGTGACTTGTCCAAAGTCTCACAGTAGTCGAGCTGGGGTTTGACCCCAGGCCACCTGGCTGCAGCATCCACATTCATTGCCATACTATTTACACTGGCCTTAGAAGTCACTTCTTGGGCAGCTCCAAGCAGTTGTACATGGACCACAGAAAGCTTACATGGCCTCGGCCACACCAGGACAAACTATAAGGTCGATGTAGACACACACATAGGACAACCTCTGAAGCCAGTGTAGAGACACACACACAGGACAACCTCTGACGCCAGTGTAGACACCCCACACAGGACAACCTCTGACGCCAGTGTAGACACCCCACACAGGACAGCCTCTGACGCCAGTGTAGACACCCCACACGGGACAGTCTCTAAGGCTAGAGTAGGTGCCCCAGATAGGACGATCTCTAAGGCCAGTGTAGACACCCTACACAGGACAATTTCTAAGGCCAGTGTAGACACACACACAGGACAATCTCTAAGGCCAGTGTAGGTGCCCCAGATAGGACAATCTCTAAGGCCAGTGTAGACACACACACAAGATAACCTCTGAAGCCAGTGCAGACACTCCCACATGTGACAATCTCTAAGGCTAGTGTAGACAA
>NW_016890310.1:0-749 GCF_001698545.2 Rhinopithecus bieti | reverse complement strand
CCTGCAGGGACCTCTGCCTTGGAAAGCTGGGTATTGTCCAAAGTTTTCCCCATGTGATAGTCTGAAATAAGGTCTCATGGGATGAGAAAGATCTGACTGTCCTCCAGCCAGATACCCATAAAGGGTCTGTGCTGAGGTGGATTAGTAAAAGAGGAAAGCCTCTTGCAGTTGAGATGGAGGAAGGCCACTGTCTCCTGCCTGCCCCTGGAAACTGAATGTCTCGGTATAAAACCTGATTGTACATTTGTTCAATTCTGAGGTAGGAGAAAACTGCCCTATGGTGGGGGGAGGCGAAACATGTTGGCAGCAATGCTGCTTTGTTATTCTTTACTCCACTGAGATGTTAGGGCAGAGAGAAACATAAATCTGGCCCATGTGCACATCCAGGCATAGTACCTCCCCTTGAACTTAATTGTGACACAGATTCCTTTGCTCACATGTTTTCTTGCTGACCTTCTCCCTATTATCACCCTGCTCTCCTACCATATTCCTCTTGCTGAGATAATGAAAAGAATAATCAATAAAATTGAGGGAACTCGGAGACCAGTGCCAGTGCAGGTCCTTGGTATGATGAGTGCCGGTCTCCTGGGCCCACTGTTGTTTCTCTATACTTCATCTCTGTGTCTTATTTCTTTTCTCAGTCTCTCATCACACCTAACAAGATATCCCACAGGTGTTGAGGGGCAGGACACCCCTTCATCTGGCACCCAACGTGGGGCCTTTCTCTAGGGTGAAGGTACGCTAAGAAC
>NW_016890309.1:0-747 GCF_001698545.2 Rhinopithecus bieti | reverse complement strand
GTCGCAGGTTAGACATTTGCCGAAATGATCAAGCAGAGCCGCAGCCATCTGGCAGATCAAGTGAAGTTTTCCTGAAAGCTTGTTACAGGCTTAAATTTCTGATCCCTTTCCATCCACTCATCTTGTATGATTTGTTTCTTTTGCTCCCATTGGGTCTATGAAACTTGTTGAACAGCGTCCCCACCATGGTAGAACTTTAAATCTGATTTCATGTATCCTCACTCCTCATTTGTGAGGAGAAAGTGCTGCAGGTCCTGCATGGCTTCCATCCCTTCCCTGCAGGCGGATGGATGTGGGAGGTGTTTGAGGTGTGTGAACTTGCTACCCCACAGCCTCTTGGTTTACTCCCCTGGACTGTACTCCTCCCTACTCCCCTGGATTTCACTCCTCCCTCCTGGTTCATTTCCCGGACCACATTCCTCCCTCCTCCCTCCTGGTTCACTCCCCTGGACCATACTCCTCCCTCCTAATTTCTCCCTGGACTGCACTCCTCCCTCCTAGTTCCTCCGTGGACCACACTCCTCTCTCGTGGTTAACTCCCTGGGCCACACTCCTCCCTCCTGGTTAACTCCCTGGGCTACACTCCTCCCTCCACCCTCCTGGTTCACTCCCCTGGGCCTGCACTCCTCCCTTTCTGGTTCACTGCCCTGGGCCCCACTCCTGCCTCCTGGTTCACTCCCATGGGCTCCCACTCCTCCCTCCTGGTTCACTTCCCTGGGCCCTCACTCCTCCCTCCTGGTTCACTCC
>NW_016890308.1:0-845 GCF_001698545.2 Rhinopithecus bieti | reverse complement strand
AAAAAAAAAAGACTCTTTGAGAGACATGGTAAAATAGCCCCAAGAGATAATGATATAAGTTAAAAGTTCTTTTATAAGAACTTCTGAAATTCTTTGCTTTCTGTATCTGTGCTTCCAACATACAGGAAACATTTTGATTTAAAGAAAGAAAATAAGCCAACCAAGATTGAGTCTGCGTTTATTCTGTTACTGAGAAATTAAATTTAAAGGTAATTAAAGATTTATATACTTAATGCCTAATTATCTCCAGTAAGAGGAATTACTATATATTAATAATTTCTAATTGTTCAAGTATTTTAGAAATCCTCTGGAGTTTTGCATGTCCAATTAAATTCTGTTTAAATTTAATCTCAACAGACTTACGAAATTTGCTTTTATCTCAGTGAAATTTTGAGAAATGATTTTCCCTCTAGGCACCGTCTTTTTTACTTAGTTGTTATAAAACTTTAGCTTCCTTAAACTGGTAATGCAATTTACAAATTTACAGTCTGTTTATTTTCTTAAATATCTGTGCATTGTAAAGTGTGATTTTAACAAATGCCTAAACGAGAACCGTCAATAAAATTCAGACATCATGAAAGCAAAATTGTCTCCTCAACCTAGCTAGCGAGAACTCATATTTTAAAATCCAAATAAAAGTTTTGAAGAACATACGAGACAGAAATATTTATATAAATACACAAAGAAGTTTGGGTACTAGGTGCTGTACAAAATAATGGCTACTTTAATTTACATAAATAACACAAAATGAGAATACATGAAATGTTTTGGTCTGGAAATAACCCCATTACTAGATCTTCTTTTAATTACTTAAAATTTAAAGATAGGGATTTTATTTCTAAAAA
>NW_016890307.1:0-613 GCF_001698545.2 Rhinopithecus bieti | reverse complement strand
CACTTCTCGTGAACAGAAGGTAGTCCAGTTTCTCTAGCCTACCACTGACGGTAGCTCTGTGGATCCTTCTCAGATGAGATGATTTGATGTGGTATTGGGGAAATGAGAAGCCATCTGAGCACAAGCGCTCCCTGAGGGTGGGCCACCTCTCCGGCTCGTAGTCTTCCATCATCTCTAGGCCACCCCTTGGCGGCAGCTCGTAGCCTGGGAACGACTTTCGGTTCAGGTCACCGGCTTCAGTCACATTTCATCTCGCCTCCGGGGATCGCCGCCTCCGAAGCGCAACGACAAGCAATGCAGTCAGTCCACGGACCTCAGCACACTCTCAGCGACTCCCGCCTCTCAGCAGAAACGCCCAACAGAACCGTTCGGACCAGCGAGCATGCGCACCTTAGCCGGCCCAGCCCTACAGGCCCAAGGCAGAGTAACCCGCCCTAGCAGCTGCAGGCTGCTGTTGCTGCAGAGGTGCCGCGAGCTGGCGGGGCTCCCTGGGGCGCAAGGCGCGCCCTGCCCCAGGGCCTGACTGTCGCCCGCGCCTTCTTCTCCTCTTCCATATGCTCCCGACGCACGGGGTCCCCGCGCTGGGACCCCTGCAGCCCAGGGATAGGGTTGA
>NW_016890306.1:0-2095 GCF_001698545.2 Rhinopithecus bieti | reverse complement strand
ACTCATCAAAGTTTGCATAATAAAGACAGATTTACTAATTTTGAATTTGTTCAAGTCTTTTCCTCTTCCTGTCCTAAAACCATTCTACTTGCCTGAAAGAAAAGAAAGCAATAAAGAAAATCTCTCTTTGACCAATTTCTTCTCTTTGACTTCTCCCTAAGAAGACTTCTGTCTTTGTCAGACCAATCTGAGGACTCACTGTGATTTAGAACCTGGAGAGAGAGAACAGAGAGAAAGGAAGGTGGTCTGCAGAAAAGTTATGCATGTTTACTGAGAGAGTTTTGTAGGTTTGGTGTATGAGAAATTCTGAAGCAGCCCAAAGTAGAGGAGAAGAGAAGGGAAGTTAAGAAGAAAAGGAAAGAAACTTTTGAGAAATATCCCTATGTGCAATGAATTACACCTCTTTCAAGGCCTGCAAGGGACCCGATTGAATATGGAAGTTCTGTTTTAATTTCTTTGGCTATTCCTTTTACTATTATGTCATGCAAAATCTGATGCATGTGTGACTGTGATTACACATGCAGTTGTGAAAACTTTTAAAAGTTTATTTGGACCAGAAATGTGCTTTGGCACTCAACCCCTCACATACATGCAATAATCTGTTTTTTAAAACTTAAGGTGACAGTCTAAGTGCATGATAAAGTTCGAATGAGATTTTAAGGTAATAAGGATGAAGTATCCTTCAAATTAGGAAGTTTGCAAAACATGTATCAATCAGATACAAGTTATCAAATATATTTCTCTAATTTTAGGATTCCAACTCACTGTGTAAACTTTCTACTTCTGGAAAGGCAGGCTGTTTTACTCAGGAAACTAAAAAATAAATTTAAATGTGTAGAGGAAAATGTAACTTATATAGTTAGAAACTTAAATTTCTTAAAGATTTAGCAATTTATAAGCTTAAGGATTTATCAATGTATAAACAGTCAGGAAACTCAGTCAGACATTATTCTTAGTAATGGTTGCCATCATCATCCATGCCATTAATTGAATTATAGATTTTTTCAACTGGTTTTATTTGCCTCCGAGGAAATAAAGACAGTCCTATGCTGTGTGGGACTAATTCTAAGAGTAAAATCAGTTGAACCTCAACTTTGAACAACGTTATTAACGAAGGATCATTCTTCTTAGTTTCCCATCTTAATGATTAGCTCCATTTGGAAAGTAGCTCTCTAATTTTGTTAATGCCATTATTGGAGTTGGATAAATTCACCTGCTAGCCCAACCAATTTGTTCCTATTTTGTTGTAACTGCTGTCTTAGCAACAGCTTCTTATTCTTTCAGACTTTGAACATGACCTTTGGAAAACACATTTATAACTTGTATACTAAAACTTTCCCCTTCTAGATTATTTTGTATACACGATAATTTATTCCCAACTACGTTGAAATAAGAATTTATTTAGTATTTATAGTTTGTTTTCAGGCTAATGGTAAAAAATGTAGGAGTAAAGCCTAAATTAAAGCATTGCTTATTTATATAACACATCCTTTCACTTTGCAATTCTGTCAAAAGCAGAAATAATGTAATTTTCTTTCTTAATTTTGATAAATTTCACAATGAACAATTTACCAGTCTATCACAGTTGGCAAGTTAATCTACCTACTTACTACCCTATTTCCATAAAATAGTCTTTTTTATTTACCTAGATCTTGTCAGTATTCTTTAGGACTTTTAATATAAAATGATGCCAACATGTACATTATTGTATAGCAATAAGCAAATGAGATTTTCCTAGTGTGGGCAAGTATTTAAATGATATGTCAATAACATATTAAATTATTTTCACTTTGATGGAGTTTTACATGATAAATACAGGTAACTTCTTTAAATGATAGAGTTTAGCTGGCTGGGCGCGGTGGCTCACGCCTGTAATCCCAGCACTTTGGGAGGTCGAAGCGGGCCGATCACGAGGTCAGGAGATTGAGACCATCCTAGCTAACACGGTGAAACCCTGTCTCTACTAAAATACAAAAAATTAGCTGGGTGTGGTGGCGGGCGCCTGTAGTCCCAGCTACTGCGGAGCCAAAGGCTGGGAAATGGCGTGAACCCGGGAGGCGGAGCTTGCAGTGAGCAGAGATGGTGCCACTGCACT
>NW_016890305.1:0-1448 GCF_001698545.2 Rhinopithecus bieti | reverse complement strand
AACATAACATGTAAAACCCTAAAAACCCTAGAAGAAAACCTAAGCAATACCATTCAGGACATAAGCATGGGCAAAGACTTCAGGACTAAAACACCACAAGAAATGGCAACAAAAGCAAAATTGACAAATGGAATCTAATTAAACCAAAGAGCTTCTACACAGCAAAAGAGACTATCATCAGAGTGAGCAGACAACCTACTGAATAGGAGAAAATTTTTGCAATCTATCCATCTGACAAAGGGCTAATATCCAGAATCAACACATCTCATTTTTCCATGTTATTCTACACTAATCTACTGCTGTTGTTGTACATTCTTCTATCTGTTTTTTTATGTGACTCCATGGCTGAGAAAGTTTATTATATTTATGGAAAGTTGAGAAGAAGAAAAAATAAGAAGTAGTAGGAGGAGAAAGATGGAAAGAAGGAGGATATGTAGGAAGAAGAAGGGCAGTAGGAGGAAGAAGAAGGAAAGGAAGAAAAGAAAGGGAGCAAGAGGAAGTGGAGAAGGAGGAGAAAGTAAATATGAGAACAGCAGTGTAAAACTAACAATTGTTATTTTTTTTTTCTCATTTTGACAAATGTACTATCGTTATGTAAGATATTAACATTCGGCCAATTTTGGTGTCTTTAGATATGAGTCATTGTGAAAAAAGCAGCATTGCATTAGTGGTATATTTGCCAAATTTTCATATCCTGAGCCTAGTCATGAAAACACCGAACAATATGAGCCTTCCTTCCCACAGAATAAAATGCTACTATTCCTTAAAATTGGCACAGTCATGAAATAGAGGGTAAGACAGAAAACTGTTCCAAATTAAAGGGCAGTAAAAGATGTGATAATTGAGTACAACATTTAATCCTGGATTAGATCCTTGACCAAAATATAAAATAGGAATTATTGAGACCATTAGCAAAATTTGAATGGAATCTGTAAAATTAATGGCAATGTTTACTAATTGGGAGGTTGCAATGGTGGTTTGGTGAAAAAAGTCATTACTTTGGGCAAATGTATACTGTAATGTTATAAGTTTGCAGCATCAGACTTACACCATATTCTTAACTTATTCAGAAAAGAATAATGCAATATTTCTATCTAATCATATAGTTATTTTTTGACAGAGAGAGAGAGAGAGAGAGAGAGAGCGCCCATATCATAAATCATTGACAATTGGGGAGTCTGAGTAAAGAAGATATATACTTTTGTACTGTTCATATGGCTTTGTTTTAAGTTTGAAATTAATTCAAAATTGACATCTCAGGTGGTTCTAGTAGATGATTAAAACAAATACACACTTTGATGAAGAGGAGCTGCTGCCCAGTGAGGAAGAAATGATACTAATTAAAAGAGGTGGAAAATATGTGAATGGATTAATTAATCTAGACTACTCCTTGTTTGAACAGAAGTCTTCTTTATGCAATGAAATTATTGATAATTGCCAAATTCTTA
>NW_016890304.1:0-614 GCF_001698545.2 Rhinopithecus bieti | reverse complement strand
TGGATTTGTTTGCCAGTATTTTACTGAGGATTTTCACATTGATATTCGTTAGGGATATTGGCCTAAAATTCTCTTGTATTGTTGTGTCTCTGCCAGGCTTTGGTATCAGGATGATGCTGGCCTCATACAATGAGTTAGGGAGGATTCCCTCTTTTCTGTTGATTGGAATAGTTTCAGAAGGAATGGTACCAGCTTCTCTTTGTATCTGTGCTAGAATTTGGCTGTGAATCTGTCTAGTCCTGGACTTCTTGGTTGGTAGGCTATTAATTATTGCCTTAATTTCAGAACCTGTTATTGGTCTATTCAGAGATTCAACTTCTTCCTGATTTAGTCTTGGGAAGGTGTATGTATACAGGAATTTATTCATTTCTTCTAGATTTTCTAGTTTATTTGCGTAGCGGGGTTTATAAGTATTCTCTGATGGTAGTTTGTATTTCTGTGGAATCGGTGGTGATATCCCCTTTATCATTTTTTATTGCATCTATTTGATTCTTCTCTCTTTTCTTCTTTATTAGTCTCGCTGGCAGTCTATTTTGTTGATCTTCTCAAAAAATCAGCTTCTGGATTCATTGATTTTTTTAAGATTTTTTTGTGTCTCTATCTCCTTCAGTTCT
>NW_016890303.1:0-1445 GCF_001698545.2 Rhinopithecus bieti | reverse complement strand
AGTCATTATCATCATCATAGATCTTATTTGATAAAGAATTTGAGGTAATGAACATCATACTAGCATTATGTGATGTGATGTGATAAGTTTGTTTCCATTTTGTCTGTCTTTTGAAAAGTGAGGCAATAGAGTTTTGTTTTACAAATATAGCAACCCAGAGAACTATTCCTTGGTGTGTAGTTCTGCCCCCCAAATGGAACATTGGTTGTTTTGTTTTTTAATAATCAGTGTGATCTGAAACATGTATACAGACATATAGATTAAAATCAAATTTGATTAATGTTTTGAGCTGCTGAATTTTTTTGATTTGTAAAATTTTATGTTAAACTGTTTATGTTAGTCTAGAAAACCTTAGGATACTTAACCCAGCCCTCTATGGATGGAGGATCAAATGGAAGAAGAAGGTCTGAGGTTTTTTTTTTTGTTTTTTGTTTTTTGTTTTAGACAGGATCTCACTTTGTCACTCAGGCTAGAATGCAGTGGCACAATCTCGGTTTTCTGTAACCTCCATCTCTGAGGCTCAAGTGATCCTCCCACCTCAGCCTTCTGAGTAGCTGGGACTACAGGCCCATACCACCATACCCAGCCAATTTTGTATTTTAGTAGAGACGGGGTTTCACCATGTTGGCCAGGCTAGTCTCGAACTCCTGACCTCAGGTGATCCACCCGCCTCAGCCTCCCAAAGTGCTGGAATTACAGCCACCTCATGCAGCCAAAGGTCTGGTTTTATTCCTGGCCGTGTGGCTTACTAGCTTCATATAATGAGGCTTGTACATATTTTCCCATACATTTCCATACAATGGATATGTATGGATATCCATACATATGAGGCTGCTGATCTCAAAACCAGGGTGTATGTAATGGTTACTCTGCCTTATAAGTACGTGACATATATTAATTGACTTAATTCTTAGTATGCCCAAGAGGTAGAAAAGTGTTATTTCCATTTTACAGATGATGACACTAAGGCAGAGAAATATTGAGTAGTTTACTCATGATCGTGTTATCTAGTAAGTGACAATGCTGCAAGTCCAAAACAAACGGTTGACTTCAATTCCATATTCTTTTTTTTTTTAGTTCTAGAATCTTTTATTTAATACCTTCTCATGCCCAGTTAACACAAAATAGTTGCAGTTACATATCGCAAATGAAAGCCACCAAACTGCCTATCTGAAGGGAGAGTCTAGGATCTTTCTCTTCCACCTCTGTCCTTAGGAGAGAATGATAGTTTTGGATATTGAAGAGAGCATTCACTGAGCTTACTGAACTCATCAGATATTCTATAAAGCTTTCTGTCTAATGTAGCCACTAGCCACATGGAAACAAATTGGCTATGAAAATTTAGTTTTCAACCTTGAGCTTTATGAACTCTAAATATAGATCAAATATTGCTGATGAAAATTTAGTATCCAAATTGAGATGTGCTGAAGTGTAAAATATATGCT
>NW_016890302.1:0-1447 GCF_001698545.2 Rhinopithecus bieti | reverse complement strand
ATCCACAAATGGTATTTCATAAAAGGCAGCTCTGGTTACCATACAAAGTCCATCTATTCTTTTTTAAATTGATTAAAATATTACTTGAAATAAAAGCACAATGAACATAAGTTTCAGAAGACCTTGCAGAAACTTGAAGTGATATTCTACAAGTTCTAGTTTTCATCACATGAGCAAATGTTCAGAGCGTTTAGGGGAAAGGTAGGACACTGCAAATGTGTTGTGAGTTTGAACAAATACTGACAGGGACAGGAGGAAGGGAAATTCTGGGAAGAAGAAGGAGGGTCCCCATTGAGGGCCCCATCCTCAAGCCAAAAGCCTGAGACTTCAGCCTAAAGTGAGAACTTACATCCCTGTTTTGTGCTCAAATGTTTCCTTTTCCAAAACCACCCATGGCCCCACCCTACCCCATC
Organism: Rhinopithecus bieti; assembly: GCF_001698545.2. NCBI lineage: Eukaryota > Metazoa > Chordata > Mammalia > Primates > Cercopithecidae > Rhinopithecus > Rhinopithecus bieti. Next base: position 1,034 of record NW_016890302.1, on the reverse strand, counting down.
CTGTGCCTATAAAACCCCAGACCCAGCTGGCAGAGAGAGGAGAAGCAGCTGGAGGTCAGAACTATGGTTGAACATCAGAGAGAAGCGACTTGACTTCAGAGGGACAGCTTGATGGCGTAACTTTGGAGAAGAATCCAGCCAGAGATGGCCAGACTTCAGGGGAAGATTACCTACCTGCCCCATCCCTTTTCACTGATAGCCACTTTTATCAGCAATGAAATCCCCTCCTTTTACCATCCTTCAATTTGTTCATGCAATCTCATTTCTTCTGGATGCCAGACAAGAGCTTGGGAATCATGAGTGCAGATACAAAAGGCTGTCACACACACTTGCCCTTTGCCCTTGCTGGTGGAAGGCAACTGCCTCATAGGAAAAGGCAGAGGATCAACTGAGCTGTTAATATTTAAGCCATCATGGACAGCAGAGCTAAAAGAGCACTGTAACACTCCCTCTGGGGCTTCAGGGGTCATGAGCACCCCCCTTAGATGCTGCCATGGGCCCTGCATGGACTTTACTCCTGCCAGCACCCAAAAGCATTTACCCTGGCTCCTGTACCCACTCACCTGCGTGTTCCTGCCCACAAAAGGGTGGAGCACAGGGGTCTGAGTGAGTGGAATTTGTTCTGGTCAGTGCCAAAGTGGCTGGCTAGTGCCAGCACCCATGCACTTCAGTTCCCACCTTGTTGCTGGCGGGCTCCCTCCCATGAGGAGTTGAGAGCTGCGGGCTGAGTAAATGAGGCACCCTCTTCACAAGTCCCATGAAGGGTCAGGGAAATAGCCTGCTTCAGTACTGTTACCTAAAACTTACAGGACACATTTTCCTGCTATAATGAATGACAGATAATACCAAATGCAGTAATGTCCTGTAAATACCAATAGAATTCAGGAAGTAGAATCAATCTGTTTCACCGAGTATTTTGGGAGTTGGGGAACGTGTGCATGAGTTTATTAAAAGCCTCATTACATCAGGGGAACTATCCTAAAGTATTTTAAAATCATACCTCCTGGTGGAGGTTTCTCTTTCACTTAACTAAA
>NW_016890301.1:0-1645 GCF_001698545.2 Rhinopithecus bieti | reverse complement strand
TGGAACTGGCAGAGCTGGGGAACAGTTTCAGGAGGAAGGGAGAGAGCACAGCACAGGTGGCTTCTCCCTCTAGGGGACATGAGGTGCTGTCTGCATTTGAGGTAGGTGGAATGGTGTCCACCGCAAGAGGCCCGGTCCTGAGGCAGCACCTCTATAGCACCAGTCATGAGAATTGAGCCATTCCCATGGTAGCTGGGTGGTCGTGGCTCCAAGGAAAACCGGCCAAATGAGTGAGACATTCCCCATCTCCTCTGCAATGACAGACTATGACGAAAGAGCCAGGCATCCTCTGGGAACTGAGAAGGAAGCATGCTATCTATGCTGAGCACTATCCAGTTTCCAAAATCAGCTTTTTTTCACTGCCAGCATGAAAGATGTCATCTTACAGCCAGCATCCAGTCAGCAGTACAGTGTGCTAGTGTCTCTCCTGAACCCTTAGGCAGGACAGCCAGTGTCTCCGGTGGCCCGAGCAGCCACTGACGTAGAGGAAATGAAGAAGCTGCATGGCCAAGGGATGCATGCTACAAGGATGAAAGTCAGGGAAGCCAAAGGAAAGGGGCAGCCAAAGGGCCAGCAGGGTGACCCGTTGGCTGTGACACGATCACTTTGTAACATACAAAATATTGTCACTCCATCAAACATAAGAACAATGGGCCTTTACCATCTTCCTCTGGAAGTATCATCCTGGAAGGGGAGGGTACATGTTTTCCATTAACTTCGAGTCTTTCCAGCTTACAAACTGCAACACCCACCTTGCTGTATCACTTGGAGAACAGAGGATGGGTGATCAACATAAAGTCCAGGGACCAGGCTTATCAACCAAATCCCTGGGTGTCATCTGGTTGGACGGTGTGCAGCAAACCTCTTTGCCGACTGGGTGCAGACGGGGCATCTCTCCAGAAAAAATCCAGACCACTGGGTCTGCGAAGAGCTGTCCTCTCCACCACAGGCCACTGGGCATCTGAGGTCAACTCCCAACCACCTGGAAAACGTTATGATTGTTATTATATTTGTCATTCTGTTCTGTTGTAATTTGTGTTGCTGCTGTGAGGTCTGGCGGCCACGTTCCTCCACATCCCTGGCCCAGGGAAATCGTGGAGGAACGACACGGTGAGAACGTGAGGGGCATTCCAGGGTCTGCAGGGAGGAGGGTATGGTAGACACACCTGACAGGAATAACTTAACTTCAGCATACCCTGAGCACGCAGACTCGCCTGGTCTGTAGAAACTTCACGCCTTTTATAAATGGTAGCAGCTCTGCTGTCCAGCCTCCCACAGTGGACTGCCCTGTGCGTACGTCCCCTCGGTCAACTCCATGTCTCATTCACTGACTCCGGGTCTCTCCTTCAGTCTCTTGAACCTGGTGCCGTCCTTACAGACGTCAACGCGGACCCAGCATGGCAAGACGTCCTTTAGACAAAAGAAGAAAATGAAATTGAGGACTGAAAAAATGAGAAGCCTGACTAAATAAAATTATATCTGGGAATCTGTTGTTTTGTTGGTAAAACAAGGTTGCTCAAATGTATTTCATGTTTAAATTAATATCTAAAATGCTATGACTAAGAGAAATACGAACTTCAAAGTACATTGTTCATATTCTTCTTCCTCTTGATAATTAGTTCCTAGAAATTTCCAATCTGCTTTG
>NW_016890300.1:0-255 GCF_001698545.2 Rhinopithecus bieti | reverse complement strand
GACCAGCCTGGACAAAATAGTGAGACCTCATCTCTAAAAAAAATTCTTTTAGTTAGCCAATTAGCAGGAATTTCTGACGTGAAAAAAAATTAGCCAAGCAAAGTGGTGCATGCCTTAGTCCCAGGTACTCAGGAGGGTGAGGTGGGAGGATCGCTTGAGCCCAGGAGGTTAAGGTTGAAGCGAGTTGTGATCACGCCATGACACTTCAGCCTGGGCAACAAAGTGAGACCTTGTCAAAAAAAATTGTTGGCCGGG
>NW_016890299.1:0-1449 GCF_001698545.2 Rhinopithecus bieti | reverse complement strand
ATTTCAAGTTCGGCTCTACAGTGTTCTCCTAGTAAGGCCACACACAATAAATCCCAGGCACTGAGCTTTAAGAATTAATAACATTTTCGACGAACATTTGCTAGTAAAACATGCTAACAGAATTAATTCCTTGTTATTTTTAAAGCTGTATACTTGTGTTGGACCACTTTTTATATCACAAGTTATACCTTGATTTGATGTGCTGAATACTAGAAATATATTTTAGGTGATTCATGTTTCTCAATAACTACATATGAATATCAATTATAAAATTACAATACACCTTTTAAAACACTTTAAAAGGGGAATAGTTGTACAAACTCATGAAGCCTCTATAACTATAATCAAAGACTAGAAATTCAAAAGATTATTTTAAATGGCATGGACAAACAACAGCTAATTAGACTATCAGGATACATTTTCTTAGTTTGAAACTCACTGATTTAAAAGAAATTGCTTTTGAGAAGTCATTTGATAGAAATCAAAACGTGAAGCACAGTAGAAAATAATAGCAAAATAAAGAAAACAAAATTCAATGATGCTATTTATTTCTTGGTAATTACAAATTCTATACATCGGTTTCATATTTTAAAAGCACTACATCCACAAGAAAAAACCTGTAATTAACAGACACAGAAAGAAGGCTTGCCCTTACCCCAGTTCCCAAAGTACTTAACAGATCTCCAAAAGGAGCATTTTAGACACCTCACAACCATGAGGTACAATCAATCAAAGGAAAAAAATCTAAAATTATAAATTATCAAAATTACTCTTTTCCCTATTTATCAACATTACAAAGTTTTTTTAGTCTATTAACAGTATACCATAACATCATTTTCCTGATAGATTAGGAAATTATTAGAATTTTTTAAATGGTGAAAAGGATCTCTTTATTATTTTATGTTAATTTAGCAAATACAAAATTCAGTTAAATGTTACTGTATGATACCAACCTCACAAAACCAACTGTAAAACAAGTAGCTTTGATCACAATAATTTGATATTTTAAAGCCTGTGACTATTAATGAAAAAATATTTTGGGGAGATGCTGGGAATACAGACCTCTACTTTTGACTTCTAACAGTAACTAAATTGCCATAGCACTTTAAGGACTTAAATTCAGCAGTACAAAGCTACTTCATAAAACAAAACTCCTCACATTTGAAAATATGCAAGTTTTGCCAAGAAAAGCAAACTCTTAAAATCTGGTCAAAGTAAAATGTGTCCACAATCAAATGCATGTTCATACGCTTATTTGAATATATACACATTGTGTACTACAAAATTGAATGTAAGAGAAATCACATTATCAAATTACAATTGATTTCTTGTAAACAACTTTTAATATACAATAATATTTAAATTAAAGATTTATAACAGTACCACTTACTGTTAATTAGTATTTCTAGTATTAACTTGGCTACACTATAAAATAACATTTTATTCCAA
>NW_016890298.1:0-1640 GCF_001698545.2 Rhinopithecus bieti | reverse complement strand
CTTTGATATATTTCAATGGATGGAAAAGTATGTAAGTTTTACTTTTACATGCATAGAAACAAAATATATAAGAACCACACAAAAGATTCACTCAATACTTTGTTCCCTTCAAAATAAAATTTTCCATAAAGCAGCGATTTCTCCATAAAGCACCATAAAGCAGCGATTTTCCATAAAGTAAAGCTTTAATGTCCCTAAGACTTGTCTGTGAAACTTGCTTAAAATACAGACTCTTGGGCTTCAGTACCTACTGATCTGATTTAATATGTCTGTGATGGAAGCCAGTAAAATGGTATTTCTCTTCTACTGTGAAATACGTATCTAGAAAAGTACGAGCATATACCAACATTACGGTACACAATGTAAACACCTGGGTAACTAGTACCCAGATAAAAAATAATACATGGCAAGTAACGGCCCAGAAACCAGCTGTGCCCATTTCAGAACTTTACATTAATGTAATCAAGGTGTATGAATTACTGTGTGGCTTTATTCCTTTCTTCAACCTTCTGCTTATTAGACTCCTCCATATGGTTGAGTTGCTCTTTCATTGCCATGAAATATTGCACTGTATGAACATTCCATAATTTATCTATTCTATGCTTTATCTATCCTACAAAGCAGGTTTTTTCGCTATTACAAGTAATTCTGCTACAAGTGTTGTTGAACACACGTACCCTGGTGTACATAAGCATGAGTTTCTCAAGTGTATATTCAGAAGTCAAACTGATGAGTTATGAGAATCTTAAACTTTACCAGAAATACCAAATATTTCCCCAAGTGGCTATAGCAATTTATGTTCCCACTAGTCAGTATAATTGCTATTTTAACAAGAAACCTTGGTGACCTAATGATCTAATGCCAGTTGTTAATAGAACACCCCTTAGTGCAAACTGCCAAAAGTCTTTATGTTCTTAATCTACAAATTCACTAACCACTTGAGCTTTCACAAACCTAACCCTGGCAACTAATCAAAGATGTTACAAAACATGGCCTCAAAACCAACATGATGGCATCAATGCAGATATGACTGTAGGACGAGTTCTTGGGCTACCTTATCAGTTACATTTTGATGAACTCATATTTTGCTTGTACATATGACCCCAGAATACCAAGATATTGGTATTTTCTTGCTGTCATCTTACTGTTTATTGCAACCAATCATCCTTCCCTGTAGTCCTACAATTTGCTTGAATCTGTAACTAAAATAGAAACTACCAGGGAAAGAAGTAAAAGTGATAGCCTGAGTTTCCCTTATGGGGCTATTAAGAAAATGAACACCAAGTTCTCGTTGGAAAAGAAAACAATGGCCAATTCCTTCACACCACAGACTATTTAATGGGATTTCTATTGAAGTATTTATTGGCTAAAAGTAATTCACAGATCTAATTAATCAATTATATTTGAAGTAGAATGGTAATATTTTGCTATGTTAACAATTACCTTAAAACAATCAAAAGATGATCAAGTTGTTCAGGAGAAAATCCCATGCCAATTTTGCCAGGAGATCATGTACGTTCTTCACAATGGCTTCATGTTTCCCTGCCTATTGAAAACAAAACAAAATCACAACACACTAGAATCTGAGTAACAGATTAAGTAGTGTATACTGTTTACTGAGAACTATTAATAAAGTACTC
>NW_016890297.1:0-1639 GCF_001698545.2 Rhinopithecus bieti | reverse complement strand
AGAAGCCATTGATTAATCAATGAGACTTAAACATATTAAAACAGATTTGATTTTGAAATATTATAAAGGTTTTGATAAATATTCAGAAACTGTAGATTTTAACTAGGGAAATATCCAGGCTGATTTAACATATTGCTTGGATGACTACTGTCTGATTTGAGTAAAGCTAACTTGTTTTAGAATGGCTTGAAAACTGGACAAAGCCATGGTTCAGAATGTGTCTTTAAGGTTTGAATTCTATCACGTTTCATCAGTGGCTCACCAGCAGTACTTTGCTTTCTTTGTTTTCAGGTTAACTTTAAAGTAATCAGCTGGTTTAGCTATTAATGTTTCCACCAGAAAAGAAGTGTCTTGTGAGAAAGCTGTCATCCTTAAATGTGCAAGACATATCTTCCATTGTGCATCAACAAACTGGCATTATCTTTTAAAGCCAGTCTCCAGTGAGTTCACTTAGCATGAAATGAGTCTACAGAGCCTAATCATACTAGAGACTTTAGCTCACCAGAGTACCCTTTTCAGGAAACATAAATGATTCTCATGGACCTCATGCCAGTTTCTCATCTTTTACACAATGCCAAATACATTCTGACACTATCTTACTCATTGTGTCTTTTTTGAGGAGTTCCTTCACTTGTCCCAGATTTTACCATTGTATTACATTCTCTTATGGCAGCCTTTTAAGGACATTAATTCACAGTGTATGATGACTTCTGATTCATTCCATGGACTTGGAGTTTATGATAGTTTTAGTGAAACCACCAGCTGCCACTGTCCCTACTTGTGGGATGTGCATCACTTTGGAAGTCTTCAACCTTTTCTACTTGCTCAGGTGCCTCTTCTTGATTATCCAAACTCCAAAATAAATTTATTTGAACATAGTCTTTATATTGTGATCTTTTCAACAGCTTACATTAATTCCCATGTTAATTTGATGTTATTACGGTAGCTATCCATATTATTTTTTTAAGTTGAATACATCATTTTCTATCAGAATAACCCTGTTTCTTTGGGTATCAATAGCAATTGTTTTATTGCTATTTGGGTATCAATAGCAATTGTTTTATTCATTGCTTTGCAGGTACTACAGTGCAACCATTCTGCAGATGTCTGGTGTTGAAGATGATAGACTTGCAATATGGCTGGCTTCAGTTACAGCCTTCACAAATTTCATTTTCACACTTGCGGGAGTCTGGCTCGTTGAGAAAGTGGGCCGCAGAAAGCTTACCTTTGGTAGTTTAGCAGGTAGGTGCCTGGATGAAGAATTCGATTATAAACTTTATTTCCTAATAACTTCACGTTTAACCTTCAAAATACAATACTTACACCACTTCTAATATTGATTTCTCAGCCAAACAACAAAATAATTAGAGTCCTTCTAGACCAAAAAAGAAAAAAACAATAGCTTTTAACAACTCTTACACTACGTGACTAGAAACTAGAATGTGAGTAGAAACAAACTGCAAGAATAATTTTGATCTACTGAGAGTAACATTTTCTGTTGAGTTCCACTCAAAAGTACAAAAGTGAAAAAAAAATTGTTTTCTGTTCTATACTTTTTTGAAAACTAAAACTTTGGATTCAGAAACTCACTTTTAACATATGATATATTTTAAATTTGGAATACAATGGAATTACATTT
>NW_016890296.1:0-1012 GCF_001698545.2 Rhinopithecus bieti | reverse complement strand
AAGCTTTGTTCTATTTGCTTAGGATTGTCTTGGCTATATGGACTCTTTTTTGGTACCATATTAAATTTAAGGTAGTTTTTTCTAATTCTGTGAAGAAAGTCAGTGGTAACTTGATGGGAATAGCATTGAATCTATGAATTACTTTGGGCAGTATGGCCATTTTCATGATACTGATTTTCCTATCTATGAGCGTGGAATGTTTTCCATTTGTTTGCGTCCTCTCTTATTTCCTTGAGCAGTGGTTTGTAGTTCTCCTTGAAGAGGTCCTTCACATCCATTGTAAGTTGTATTCCTAGGTATTTTATTCTCTTTGTAAAACAATTGTGAATGGGAATTCACTCATGATTTGGCTCTCTGTCTATTATTGGTGTATGGGAATGCTTGTGATTTTGTCCATTGATTTTGTATCCTGAGACTTTACTGAAGTTGCTTATCACCATAAGGGGTTTTGGGCTGAGACGATGGGGTTTTCTAAATATGCAATCATGTCATCTGCAAACAGAGATAATTTGACTTCCCCTCTTCCTATTCGAATACCCTTTATTTCTTTCTCTTGCCTGATTGCCCTGGCTAGACCTTCCAATACTATGTTGAATAGGAGTGGTGAGAGAAGGCATCCATGTCTTGTGCTGGTTTTCAAAGGGAATAGTATTGGTTGTGGGTTTGTCATAAATAGCTCTTGTTATTTTGAGATACGTTTCATCAATACCTAGTTTATTGAGAGTTTTAGCATGAAGGGATGTTGAATTTTGTCGAAGGCCTTTTCTGCATCTATTGAGATAATCATGCGGTTTTGTCACTGATTCTGTTTATGTGATGGATTATGTTTCTTGATTTGCATATGTTGAACCAGCCCTGCATCCCAGAGATGAAGCTGACTTGATCGTGATGGATAAGCTTTTAATGTGCTGCTGGATTTGGTCTGCCAGTATTTTATTGAGGATTTTCGCAGCAATGTTTATCAGGGATATTGACCTGAAATTTTCTTTTTTTGTTGTGTCTCTGCCAGGTT
>NW_016890295.1:0-751 GCF_001698545.2 Rhinopithecus bieti | reverse complement strand
TGCCACACAATAATAATGGGAGACTTTAACATGCCACTGTCAATATTAGACAGATCAGTGAGGCAGAAAATTAACAAAGATATTCAGGACTTGAACTCAACTCTGGAACAAGCAGTCCTAGTAGACATCTACAGAAATCTCCACCCCAAATAAACAGAACATACATTCTTCTCAGCACCACTTCACCCTTATTCTAAAATTGACTACATAATTGGAAGTAAAACACGCCTCAGCAACTGCTAAAGAATGGAAATCATAACGGTTTCTCAGACCACAGTGTAATCAAATTAGAATTCAGGATTAAGAAACTCACTCAAAACCACACAACTGCATGGAAACTGAACAACCTACTCCTGAATAAATATTTACTGGGTAAATAACGAAATTAAGGCAGAAATAAATAAGTTGTTTGAAACCAATGAGAACAAAGATACAACGTACCAGAATCTCTGGGACACATTTAAAGCAGTGTGTAGAGGGAAAGTTATAGCACTAAATGCCCACAGGAGAAAGGAGGAAAGATCTAAAATCAACACCCTAACATCACAATTAAAAGGACTAGAGAAGCAAGAGCAAACACATTCAAAAGCTAGCAGAAGACAAGACATAAGTAAGATCGGAGCAGAACTGAAGGAGATAGAAACAGGAAAACCCTTCAAAAGATTAATGAATCCAGGAGCTGTTTTTTTTTTTTTTTTTTGCAAAGATTAACAAAATAGCTAGACCACTAGCCAGACTAATAAATAAGAAA
>NW_016890294.1:0-747 GCF_001698545.2 Rhinopithecus bieti | reverse complement strand
TTTTTATCTGAAGATATCTCCTCTTTCACCGTAGACCTGAATGGGCTCCTGAATGTCCCTTCGCAGATCCATGTATGACATAGTTTCCAAGCTGCGTAATATAAGGAAAGTTTTAACTATGCTAGATGAATCAATATATTTAACACAAAGCAGTTTCACAGAAATCTTCTTTCCAGATTTTGTTTGAGGATATTTCCTTTTCAACATAGCGGTCCCTATACTCCCGCTTGTTCTTGGGTAGCTTTTCTCCAAAAGTGATTCGCGTATGCTCTCTGAGAGGAAAGGTGTATTTCTGAGGGTGAAATGCACACATCACAAAGCAGCTCCTCAGAATGATTTCTCCAGTTTCTATCTGAAGATGTTTCCTTTCTCACCGTAAGCCTCAAAGCACTCCTGAATATCAGTTCACAGACTAAACAAACACAGTGTTATGATACTGCTCAATGAAAAGAGAAGCTTAAATGTGTGAGCGGAATTCATGAGACACAGAGCAGTTTCACAGAAAGCTTTCTTCTGATTTCTCACTGAGGTTACTTCTTTTCAGGATATTCTAAAGAGTGTTTCCAAATGTCCTTTCTCAGATTCCACAGAAACAGTGATTTCAAACTGCTCAATCCAAGGAATGATTTAGCTCTATGAGATGAATACACACATCACAAAAGAGTTGCGCAGAAAGCTTCTCTCCAATTTTGATGGAAGACATTTCCTTGCTTGACACAGGCCTCGGGTTGTCACTTGTTATCAATT
>NW_016890293.1:0-208 GCF_001698545.2 Rhinopithecus bieti | reverse complement strand
CCTTGAAGTAAAGTCCTCTTTCTTATAAATCCAGACAAGTATCTGGCTTTATAAGCCAGATGGATGGATGGAAGGACAGATAAACAAGGGAGCTCTGCCTACTGATATGGTTTGGCTGTGTCCCCACCCAAATCTCATCTTGAATTGTAGCTCCCATAATTCCCATGTGTTGTGGGAGGGACCCAGTAGGAGATAATTGAATCATGGA
>NW_016890292.1:0-750 GCF_001698545.2 Rhinopithecus bieti | reverse complement strand
TTTCAATGTAATAAATAATTGCTTTCCTTGTCTTAAGCTTTCTGTTAAATAACAGTTCACAATATTCTTTTCTATCAAAAAAAAAAAATTGTCCCAAGCTGTGTTCTTATTGTTTTACCAATGTTGGTAATGGTTATATTTCTAGTTCCTTAACATGATTGTTAAACTCATCCTGTGGGTACTCTACCTTGATTCCTCTGTTCCCAAAGTTAATTAACTATGTTTTCTTAATATTTTGTTGTTAGGTCTTATTTTCAAACTTTTAACCTATGAATTACTTAGTACCAGCATCTCCATATCTTCTTAAATTTTGAAATATCTAACTAAAACCAGTTCCTTATTGCTAATCTTTCCTATGGAAAATTCATCATGACGAATTATTTTACCCTGAATACAAAAGACTCCAGCTCACGTTTATACATGTTCACTTGTAGGTCACAAGACCCCTTTTATTTTATGATATTTCATTCAATTTTCATTTTTTTTTTTCTGGAGAATAGTATACTTATTGAATTCCTATTGTTCATTGTGACAACTTTTACAAGAGAGTAAGAAATATAGTGAATGGTGACTATACCCTCATCATTTATCATTTTCATTACTTTCTTGTGGATCTCACCCATATTTCAGACTCTCTTTCCAAACTGAAATATACTTTAAATATATCAAAACTCATTTATTTAATAATTATAATAAAATGTGATTTATATTTTATAAATCAAATATAGAATGTAAAATATTTACCTTCAA
>NW_016890291.1:0-1310 GCF_001698545.2 Rhinopithecus bieti | reverse complement strand
TTTTCAGATGTAACACAGTACTGACAAACAACTGACAAACAGTAGGACTGTTAATCATCCTTGAGGTGAAACTTTCCGTTGATATCTAGCTGTGGGAGCTGAATTGTTAAAGGAAGGTATAGTGAAAGCAAATTTTCACACTCTCACTTGCCTGAAGAAAGATGAAAGAAACAGACTTTAAGGTCAATGATTATAACGACCATTCCTTAGAAATCATGGAGGGGAGGGCATAGTGGCTTGTAACACCCCATAGGTTTAATAACTGAATTAACAGCTCTTAAGTCTGTTCCAGTCCTCCATTTTCCCGACTTTTTTCATTTAACAAACACAGGTGAGTTCTATGGAGACAAGGAGAACTGAATAGTGTTTGTGTGTAGTAAATCATTAACAATTTCAATGAAAGACTCCAATTTGTGTTTGAAAAGTGGCAACTGCTCTACCCAAGCAGGTGACTCACACATCCATTGCGTAGGGGCAGAGGAAGAGAAGGAGAGTAAGGGTGCTGAGATGCTGAGAGGGGAAGCAGGATTCTAAGCCTCTAAAAGAAGGGGTCCTGCAGCGTCAAAAGAAAGAGTGGGCTTAGAAGAGGAGAGAGGTCCAAAAGGATGAGAGGAATGAGAAACGGACCATTCTGATGAATGCCACACATCCTCCTCTGGCAGAGAGGTCACTGGCTTAGCAGAGGAAGAGGTAACATATACAGGTTCTGAGATACGAGGCAGAGAGAGGGGATCATCACCACATTCCTCCTGTTGTGGAGAAAACAAGGAGAGATTGAATTCCTCTTCATGATTAGAAGGAGGACTAGTAGGTGGCCAGGTACAAGAGGTAAAGGCTGCAGCTCACCATCCATGTGAACTTGTGGCAGTTGAAGAGGATCACTAAACTGAAAAGTCTATCTGAATCATATCAGGAGTTATTTTACTTTATTGTATAGTGATTTTCTCACTTTAAAAGTTTATGTGCTCTTTACGATAAAACTAAGCTCATTTTAAACCCAGTTTTGTATTCAATACTTCCATGATGAATATACTGCATGTTTCTAACTTGAAGACTATTGCATCAAGGAACTTTTATTACTCTACACGACACCACAAGGCCAGTGGAGTGCACAGAAATTATATATCAGTAATTGCTTCCCAGAAAGCAATACTGCTACAAGTACTCAACACAGGTTTTAACGAGTAGTGTTCTCAACATATGAGAAAATAATGTTGAAGCAACACCTGGCAGGTAATCCTGACTATCACATTTTGCTGATAAGACCTGAATGTGTGTCCTTTTCAAGGCCCATCGTTCTTTATTTGCAA
>NW_016890290.1:0-606 GCF_001698545.2 Rhinopithecus bieti | reverse complement strand
TCTGTGGCACTTTGTTACAGCCCCAGCAAATAAATACAAAAAAAAAAAAAAAAAAGGGATGTCCACACAAAACCTGTATGTGAATGTGTGTATCAACTTTATTCATAATCTCCCAAAACTGAGAGCACCCTAATGTCCTTCAAAGATCAAAAAAAAAAAAAAACTGTGGTATGTGCATACAGTGGAATATCAAATATTGGCAAATATGAATATTGATACACCACCATGATAATCTGCAGCAATATCATCTACCCCTGCCATGATGCAGTGGGATGGGCACTTAGCCTCTGTGTTATTCGCTCCCCAAATTCATAACCCCAAACTTGGTGTCAGAACGTATCAAACAAACCCAAATTGAAAGGCATTCCACAAAAGACCTGAGAAGTACCTGTCAAAAGTGTCCAGGTCATTAAAACAAGAAAATACTGAGAAACCACAGATGGGAGGAAACTAAAGAGCCATGGCAACTTAATGCTAAGTTGGGGACCCTGGATTGGATCCCAAAACAGAAAAGGACATCATTGGAAAACTGGTGAAATCCAAATAAAGTCTATGCTTTATTTAGTATAGTATAGTATAGTATAGTATAGTATAGTATAGTATAGT
>NW_016890289.1:0-749 GCF_001698545.2 Rhinopithecus bieti | reverse complement strand
TCCGCTTCCCAGGTTCAAGCAATTCTCCTGCCTCCAACTCCTGAGTAGCTGGGATTATAGGTGCCCACCACCACATCCAGCTCATTTTGTATTTTAGTAGTGACAGGGTTTCCCCATGTTGCCCAGGCTGGTCTTGAGCTCCTGACCTCAGGTGATCCACCTGCCTCGGCCTCCCAAAGTGCTGGGATTACAGGCATGAGCCACCACACCCAGCCAACATTTTGTATCTCATGGTTAATCTAGATACCTCAAGTTAGTCAACAGAGAAAAAATTATTCTAGGAAATAATGTTCCTTTCATTCCCAACCTGCTTCTAGTTTGACCAAAATGTGCTTGATCCTCCCACAGTTTCAGCTAAAATGACCTTAGAGATTTATGACATCAGGAGACAACTGGACCCCACACTCTACGAGGGTTCTGTGTCTCCTCCCTGCATCCCCTGTTGCCTCGAGCAGACCTCGCTGCCTCTCTACCTGGTCATCCAGGCAATGGCTCCTCACTCTTGTCCTGGCAAGGCTGTCACTGTCCCATACTAAAGTGGAAAACAGCGATACCCTACTATGGCAGTATAGGCTTTCTTGCAAAGAATTGTTTTCTAATTTTGAGATACAATATAATCCACTGCAGCCACATGAAATGGCAGCATAACATATGCTTGAAAACATGGGAAGACAAGGCTGCTAAACTGTTAACTGAAAAAAGGCAGATTATTCAAATGCAGAACATGTTATTATTATTATTATTATTTT
>NW_016890288.1:0-2134 GCF_001698545.2 Rhinopithecus bieti | reverse complement strand
ATATTGTTATGTTTGAGTTTGATCCTGTCATTATGATGTCAGCTGGTTATTTTGCCCACTAATTGATGCAGTTTCTTCATAGCACTGATTGTCTTTACCATTTGGCATGTTTTGCAGTGGCTGGTACTGGTTGGTCCTTTCCACGTCTAGTGCTTCCTTCAGGTGCTCTTGTAAGGCCAGCCTGGTGGTGACAAAATCTCTCAGCATTTGCTTGTCTGTAAAGAATTTTATTTCTCCTTCACTTAGGAAGTTTAGTTTGGCTGGATATGAGATTCTGGTTTGAAAATTCTTTTCATTAAGAATTTTGAATATTGGCCCCACTCTCTTCTGGATTGTAGGGTTTCTGCTGAGATATCTACCGTTGGTCTGATGGACTTCCATTTGTGGGTAACCTGTCCTTTCTCTCTGGCTGCCCTTAACACTTTTCCTTCATTTCAACCTTGGTGAATCTGACACTTATGTGTCTTGGGGCTGTTCTTCTCGAGAAGTACCTTTGTGGTGTTCTCTGGATTTCCTGAATTTGAATGTTGGCCTGCCTAGGTTAGGGAAGTTCTTCTGGGTAATATCCTGAAGAGTGTTTTCGAACTTGTTTCCATTCTCCCCATCACTTTCTGGTACACCAATTCAACGTAGATTTGGCCATTTCACATAATCCCATATTTCCTGGAGGCTTTGTTTGTTTCCTTTTACTCTTTTTTCTCTAATCTTGTCTTCTTGCTTTATTTCATTAATTTGATCTTTAATCACTGATATCCTTTCTTGGTTGAATTGGCTTGATCAATTTGGCTACTGAAGCTTGTGCATGCGTCACGAAGTTCTCATGCTGTGGTTTTCAGCTCCATCAGGTCATTTAAGGTCTTCGCTACACTGTTTATTCTAGTTAGCCATTTGTCTTTTTTCAAGGTTTTAGCTTCCTTGCAATGGGTTAGAACATGCTCCTTTAGCTTGGTGAAGTTTGTTATTACTGACCTTCTGAAGCCTTCTTCTGTCAACTTGCCAAAGTCATTCTCTATCCAGTTTTGTTCCCTTGCTGGCAAGGAGCTGCCATCCTTTGGAAGAGGAGAGGTGGTCTGTTTTTTGGAATTTTCAGCTTTTCTGCTCTTGTTTCTCCTAAACTTTGTAGTTTTATCTACCTTTGGTCTTTGACGTTGGTGACCTACAGATGGAATTTTGGTGTGAATGTCTTTTTTGTTGATGTTGATGCTATTCCTTTCTGTTTGTTAGTTTTCCTTCTTACAGTCAGACCCCTCAGCTGCAGGTCTGTTGGAGTTTGCTGGAGGTCCATCCACTCTAGACCCTGTTTGCCTGGGTATCACCAGCAGAGGCTGCAGAACAGCAAATATTGCTGCCTGATTCTACCTCTGGAAGCTTCGTCCCAGAGGGGCACCTGCCTGTTTGAGGTGTCTATTAGCCACTACTTGGAGGTGTTTCCCAGTCAGGCTACACGGGGTCAGGAACCCACTTGAGGAGGTAGTCTGTCCATTCTCGGAGCTTGAATGCTGTGCTGATAGAACCACTGCTCTCTTCAGAGCTGTCAGACAGGGATGTTTAAGCCTGCAGAAGCTGTCTGCTGACTTTTGTTCTCCTATGCCCTGGCACCAGAGGTGGAATCTATAGAGGAAGTAGGCCTTGCTGAGCTGCAGTGGGCTCCACCCAGTTTGTGCTTCCTGACCTCTTTGTTTACACTGTGAGCTACTCAAGCCTCAACAATGACAGATGCCCCTCCCCATCAAGCTGCAGCATCACAGGTCCATCTCTGACTGCTGCGCTAGCAGTGAGCAAGGCTCTGTGTGCATGGGACCTGCTGAGCCAGGCATGGGAGGGTATCTCCTGGTCTGCCGATTGCTAAGACTGTGGGTAAAAAAGCACAGTATTTGGTCAGGAGTCTACTGTTTCTCCAGGTACAGTCTGTCACGGCTTTCTTGGCTAGAAAAGGGAAATTCTCCAACCCCTTGTGCTTCCCGGGCGAGACAACACCCTGCCCTGCTTCAGCTCGCCCTCCATGGGCTCTACCCACTGTCCAATCTGTCCCAGTGAGATGAACCGGGTACCTCAGTTGGAAATGCAGAAACCACCCATCTTCTGCATTGATCTCTAGATAATATAAGATCTTTATCTCTAGATGATAATATCT
>NW_016890287.1:0-1454 GCF_001698545.2 Rhinopithecus bieti | reverse complement strand
ACTCCCCCTGGGAAGACATATCTAAGACTCACATCTTTGTGAATCTTAGACCAGACACACTTGATAGAATAGTAACAAACACCTCCCTCTGCTTTAAAGCAGAGGAAAAGGACTATACTTGGGGTATCTCAAATATTGCAACATTACATTTACAATCTCAGAAAATGAGGAGGTCTGGAGGGTAAAAAAGGAGAAAGCAAACCTAACACACAAGGTAAACTTCTGGAAAACCTTTAAAATCCTGTCCATACCTCCTGACTGCAATTTCAAATTTGAATGGAAGCCCCTGAATAACTCCTCTTACCACTATTAAGTCACAATAACAAATAACACACGGTCCTTCTCAAACACGCCACCTCAGGGAATCCTGGACCTTTGTATGATATTTGATACTAATAATGACCTATACATTTGTAAGTGGACAGGAAATGTCTGGACTGAGAGCCACTGCAGGAAGAATCAGCTGAGACACTGGCCAGGACATATTACGTCCATAATCTTCCAAAACTCCATCTGTCAGAAGGATCCTTCCCACCTAATGTGTATACTCCTAAATGACACCATACATGACTATACTTTATATGATTATCCTTATACCAAAGATGTTCCCATTAAAGGTATGGAAAACCTCTGTATGAGACCTGGGCAAAGACAAGCTGCACCTATTACACATTATAAACTAGAACCCTCACTTCAAGGAACACAGCTTTATTTTCTTCTTGGTTCCTGGTTATTCCTAATCCTTCCTAGGTACAAGATGAGAATATGCACTATAGTGGCAGTGGTCCCTGGCCTATTATTTTAAACTCCTCTAACATGGCAACATCATCTGGCGGAATTCCTAATCTAGGCTCCATTTTAGAAAGTGACCTATCTTGGGCACAGCAAACAAAGAGGTCTATCATTTCAATGTCATTGTACAGAGATCTGAGAGAGGACTGGGGAGGACACACGCAGTACAATCCTAAATTGAGAAGACCAGGGATGAGACATGCTAGAGCTAAAGGCCATTTTCAATTGCCAACATTCCTCTCCTTGAGAAATCAGTGCTTCATAGCTCTATTATGATGCAGTGAGGGTGGAAGGCAACAGTAGGAGCCATAGAGGCACAACAACAATCTATAAACTCTCTAGCCTCAGTGGTAATGGAAAATAGAAGAGCCCTAGATGTCCTTATAGCTGAAGTAGGGGCACTATTCACTCTTAAATAAAACATGTTGTTTTGGATCAACACTTCTAGTCAAGTGGAAGAAAATTTACAGGTGCTTAAGAATCAAATCAGAATCATTCCATATTAAGAGAGAAGGAGTGTGCTCTAGTCTGAGTTGGCTATGATCCCTCCTTGGAGGATCTCAATCTTCTTTTGAACATGATTAGCTCCTTTACTGGGACTTTTTTTTTTAAAATTTTTTAAATGTCTTGCATTAATATTTGGAGCCTGTATAGACAATGCT
>NW_016890286.1:0-1976 GCF_001698545.2 Rhinopithecus bieti | reverse complement strand
TGGACTTGGCTCACTCCTTGGGCCCCTTGAGGAGCCTGTGCTATCCGATCTGGTTTGAAGATGGTGAAACATTGCCTGTGATCACCCCTTGGGACTCTTGAGGGATCCGTGGTATCTGGTCTGGTTTGGAGATTGGAAAATGTGGACTTGGCTCACTCCTTGGGATCCTTGAGGAGCCCGTGCTATCTGGTCTAGTTTGAAGATGGTGAAATATTGACTGTGATCACCCCTTGGGTTCCTTGAGGGACCTGTGGTATCTGGTCTGGTTTGGAGATTGGAAAACATTGACTTTGCTCATCCCTTGGGATCCTTGAGGGAGCTGTGGTATCTGGTCTGGTTTGAAGATTGGAAAACATGGACTTGGCTCACTCCCTGGGCCCCTTGAGGAGCCTGTGCTATCCGATCTGGTTTGAAGATGGTGAAACATTGCCTGTGATCACCCCTTGGAACTCTTGAGGGACCTGTGATATCCGGTCTAGTTTGAAGATGGTGAAACATTAACTTTGCTCACCCCTTGGGTTCCTTGAGGGATCCGCAGTATCTGGTCTGGTTTGGAGATTGAAAACATTGACTTTGCTCATCCCTTGGGATCCTTGAGGGACCTGTGGTATCTGGTCTGGTTTGAAGATGGTGAAACATTGACTGTGATCACCCCTTGGGCCCCTCGAAGGATCCGTGGTATCTGGTCTAGTTTGAAGATTGGAAAACATTGACTTAGCTCACCCCTTGGGCCCCTTGAGTGACACATGTTATCCAGAGGTCTAGAAGTCTAGAGAGGACAGAGAAGGTCCAGTCCACCTTTTCCTCCTTCCTTCTTGGGCACAGTGGACACTTGGTTCCCTGAGAGACCCAGAGAGGCCAGAGAGCCCTCCTACAAAACAGAAGCACAAAGAAAGCCAATGGTGCTGTTCCAAACAACACGAACAGGGCTTGGTGCTGAGACCTACTCTCTTCGTCTCGAGACCCCATTGTGGGTGCAGACGCCTTGCAAACATGAGCTTTGCGACAGTACTTCATAAATTCCTTATTTGCAAATACATCCATCTTGGCTTGAAACCTTGTTGAGGGAAATATCCTGCACTGCTCATTCCAATTTTTTCTCTAATACCTTATGTTGGGGAGACTGCCTCATAAATGTCTCTCTGCACGACTCATATAAAATTGGGGACATCATTTGCACCGCATTGCAAGAGGACCAGCCTCTAAATTTCTACTTTAAATGCATATTCGATCTCACGTCAGATAACAGGCTGGAAACGCTTCTTTAGTGTAGACTGTCGTTTGACTTAAAATGTTTTCCAGGTACCACTCAGAATGCCTTTGGCCCTTGAATTATTAAGAAGTCTCCTTTCAAAACGTCCCCTGAAAATATTTCTTTCTCTCTGTCTCGACATCCAAATGCCCAAGAGTCCTTCCCTTGCATCCTACTCCAGAATAAAATGATTTCTTTGCACGTCTTCTCATCGCACCCCATTTAAATCACATCTGCCAGCGCAATGAAAACGTTGCTTTCAGTCACGTCGCTGCCGACTTTTCCCAGTTTTGCCTGTGTTTTGGGGACGTGGGTCTCTGTTCCGGGTGGCGACCTTGGCTCATCCTACTCCTTCCCACTGGCAGATACCGCATAAAACTGGTTGTATCTGCCTTGAAGTCCTTGGCTGCCAGATCTCACACCCGGTCTGTGGTCTGTGACGCCCACAGCCCCTTCCTCCCCTGCTGTGGAGTGGGCACCTTCACCTGAGTGAGGCACTGACACCACCACATCTGTTTCTACCTGTATTAATCAGGGTTCTCTAGAAGAACAGAATAAATAAAATCTACGTATGTATCTATGTATGTATGTATCTATCTGTGTATCTGTGTCTGTCTGTCTGTCTGTATTTATCTATGTATGTATGTATGTATATATGTATGTATGTATGTATCTATATATATCTATGTATGTATGTATCTATCTATATATCTATGTATCTATC
>NW_016890285.1:0-613 GCF_001698545.2 Rhinopithecus bieti | reverse complement strand
ATTTTTTATGAGAACTTTGGAATTTATTTTATAGTCAGATAAAGCACATCAATATGAGATTTTTTTATAGGTTAGACCCAAATTAATCAAGTCCATCATTCTCTCTCTCTCTGTGGAATACGCCACAACTCACCACAGCTCCTCTTAATCATTTATGAATCTCTTATAACAGAGATGTTTTGAAATTAACTTTACTCTTGCTATATAAAGTATAACTGTCTTTTGCTGTACCTAAATATGCCCCTTGCAAATTCAGTGTGTGTCTCTGAGTACCCTAGAATTTAAGGCACAAGTCAGTTTTCAGCATATCCACTCCCACATTTACAGATTGAGGATCCTACTATTTAAGCCTTTATGCAGTGGCCTCTCATTGCCCAGTTGGTGTGACTGTCCTATTTTGAGCTATTTCTAGCTCCACTTTTCTTTTCTTTTTTTTTCTCTTATTTTCTTTTCTTTTTTCTTTTTTTTTATTATACTTTAAGTTCTAGGGTACATGTGCATAACGTGCAGGTTTGTTACATATGTATACTTATGCCATGTTGGTGTGCTGCACCCATCAACTCGTCAATATAGACCAATGGAACAGAACAGAGTCCTCAGAAATAATACCACA
>NW_016890284.1:0-2013 GCF_001698545.2 Rhinopithecus bieti | reverse complement strand
GGATTTACATTACTCAAACCCTGATACTATCAGATATCATCTGATGACTCATCAATTCATACATACCTTTAAGGTTGGAAAGCACATATTTAAATATATCATAGAGAGCAAGTAACAAATGATAGGAACTAGATTTTAGTGGGTAAAATCCTTCTGCACCATCAAAGACTTTCTAAGAGCTATGGGTTTACTACTCAGGTGATTCGGTTTCTATTTTGGGACAGGTCATACTAATTTTCAGAATCTTTTCCCAGAATGTTATTTAATTAGTGTGACTGAATATCTGAATCAGGATGCTATGGTATTTTAAAATGGAAGATGTTGATTTAAATGTGATAGATACTTAACTGCATAGTCTGATAAACTTTTAACAGATTGTAACCTTGATGCTTTCCCTGGGGTAGGGAGGCATCCAAGGGACCCTTGTGAACTGAAAAGTTAATGCACTTCTCCAAACATTTTGAGTCTGTCAGAATCTGAAACTATAAAATAACATGTCTTCATTAACATACTAGTCACAATGCTATTCCCATAAAGCGCCTCTAGCATATAAGGCTGGACTTTTCCAGACCATCATTTATAGGGCTGGTTTATTTTCTTTGTCTTGACATTAATGAGCTATGTATTCAGGGAAATAGAAGATTTCAATGCCTGTCAAATTACCTTTCCAATTACCAAAGCTTACTTTTCTCCTACTCAAAGAGAAAGCAGTGACTTCTTTTAGAATGGGGACCAGGGGAATATTCAGTAAAAGGGTCATGAAAATAAATGTGAAGGCAGTAATGGACCCATTCCAACCATGACTTCGTGACAAAATGCTATGACTTCAGCATTTCATTACTTGCCATGTTGTCATCCTTTGTATTATTATCACACCTCCCCTCTCCCCACGTTATTACATCTTTTGGGGAAAAGAAGATACAAATACACGTGAAATTATGGCACCTTGTTCTAAAATTTAGACTGCTGATTTGATATGAAACACATAATGTTTTATGGATCAAGGCTGCCAGTTATTTGTAACCATTCTGGAGAAACAATATCTTTCCTGAGCAATCTTGGTATATCATCTTCTACCACATCCTTAGCAATTAACTGAAGCTAACTGTTTCACTAACATTTCCTTTTCCATTTATGTGAAATGGGCTGAATGTGTTAATGCAATATAACAAGAGAAATGGGCACAGAAAATCCACTTTCATATTGATCTCAGCATCCTGTCTGTGTCTCATCTGGGATGAACAGAAAAAATAATCAAGAAAAAAATGTATTGGCAGGGTTACGAAAACAAAGGAAATATTACTGAAAACATTTAATAGGTAAATATAGATGAGGGAATAGGCACAAGGTTAGGTAACAAGCACATTGAATTTCAAATTTCCTAATTACTCTCCCTGTTTTGCAAATCCTTCCAAAACATTACCTCATCTGTGCTTTCATCATCCCTAGAGTATAGAATTCGATTACTCATCCTATCCCTTTGCACAATGCAGAAATTTACATGCATTTAGCCCTAGCTGTCCTTACAGTCAATTCTCTCAGTTTAGTACTTACTAGTTTTCTTTTTTTGGTTTTGTCCTGTCCTCGATAAGTTTGAAAGCTGTTTGAGGACAGGGATATGTTTATTCTGTACTTTTCTGGTATCCTACCTTGGAAACTTAGTACTTAAGAACTAGGTCGGGCTGGGCATGGTGGCTCACGCCTGTAATCCCAGCACTTTGGGAGGCCAAGGCAGGTGGACTACAAGGTCAGGAGTTCAAGATCAGCCTGGCCAAGATGGTGAAAGCCCGTCTCTACTAAAATACAAAATTAGCCAGGCATGGTGGCGGGTGCCTGTAATCCCAGTTACTCGGGAGCCTAAGGCAGAGAATTGCTTGAACTGGTGAGGCTGAGGTTGCAGTGAGCCGAGATGATGCCATTGCATCATCTCTCCAGCTGGAGAGAAAGAGCAAGACTCTGTCTCAAAAAAATAAATAAATAAAATAAAATAAAATAAAATAAAATAAAATAAAA
>NW_016890283.1:0-1306 GCF_001698545.2 Rhinopithecus bieti | reverse complement strand
GAAAATCTAGCAGAAATGGATAAATTCCTGGACACATACACCCTCTGAAGTTTAAACCAGGAAGAAGTCGAATCCCTGAATAGACCAATAACAAGTTCTGAAATCGAGGCAGTAATTAATAGCCTACCAACCAAAATGTCCAGGACCAGATGGATTCACATCCAAATTCTACAAGAGGTACAAAGAGGAGCTGGTACCATTACTTCTGAAACTATTCCAATCAATAGAAAAGAGGGAATCCTCCCTAACTCATTTTATGAGGCCAGCATAGTCCTGATACCAAAACCTGGCAGAGACACAACAAAAAAAGAAAATTTCAGGCCAACATCCCTGATGAACATCGATGTGAAAATCCTCTTTAAAATACTGGCAAACCGAATCCAACAGCACATCAAAAGCTTATTCACCATGATCAAGTGGGCTTCATCCCTGGGATGCCAGGCTAGTACAGCATACGCAAATCAATAAACGTAATCCATCACATAAACAGAAGCAATGACAAAATCACATGATTATCTTAATAGATGCAGAAAAGATCTTAGACAAAATTCAACACCCCTTCATGCTAAAACTCTCAATAAACTCTATTGATGGAATGTATCTCAAAATAATAAGAGCTATTTATGACAAACCCACAGCCAACATCATACTGAATGGGCAAAACTGGAAGCATTCCCTTTGAAAACCAGCACAAGACAAAGATGCCCTCTCTCACCACTCCTATTCAACATAGTATTGGAAGTGTTGGCCAGGGCAATCAGGCAAGAGAAGGAAATAAAGGTATTCAAATAGGAAGAGAGGAAGCCAGATTGTCTGCAGATGACATGATTGTATATTTAGAAAACTCCATGGTCTTAGCCTCAAATCTCCTTAAGCTGATAAGCAACTTTAGCAAGTCTCAGGATACAAAATCAATGTGCAAAATCACAAGCATTCCTATACACGAAAAAATAGACAAACAGAGAGCCAAATCATGAGTGAACTCCCACTCACAATTGCTACAAAATAATAAAATACCTAGCAATCCAACTTACAAGGGATGTGAAGGACCTCTTTGAGGAGAACAATAAATCACTGCTCAAGGAAATAAGAGAGAACACAAGCAAATGGACATTCCATGCTCACAGACAGGAAGAATCAATATCATGAAAATGTCCATACTGCCAAAAGTAATCTATAGATTCAGTGCTATCCCCATCAAGCTACCAATGACTTTCTTCACAGAATTAGAAAAAACTACTTTAAATTTCATATGGAACCAAAAATCATTCCACATAGCCAAGACAATCCTAAGCAAAAAGAACAA
>NW_016890282.1:0-1308 GCF_001698545.2 Rhinopithecus bieti | reverse complement strand
GGCAAATTACTGGAAGATGGCGGTTCCGGCCGAAAGGCCAGAATTCTTTATAGAATTCTTCTGTCATTAGCTATTTGGGTTTCTGCTGGAACAATGACCCGGAGGTGATGATTTTCATTCAAGAATAAATGGTCTTTTACATTCTTGCATTGCAGTCAGCAGCCTGTGAACCCCTGCCTTGTATGGAGGCGGGGAGATGATTGTACATTGTGGAGTATTTTAGAAAAAATCAGATGTATTTCAAGTAAATACGGAATATCTGATGGAGTCAATAAAGTGTTGCTTGGGTCAGTGTTAACACACAATGTGGCCTCAAACGAGTCAAATCTTCCCTCCTGAACTCTGGCTTTTCGGGCTGTAAAATGTAGATATTTATTTCCTTAAAGTAGATGTTAGCAAACTACTGCCAATGTCCTAATCTGGCCCGCCACCTGTATTTGTAAATAAAGTTTTATTGGAACACAGCCATGCTCGTTCATTTACAGATTGTCTGTGGCTGATTTGGTACTACAGTGGCAGTTGAGTAGTCACAATAGAGACCAAATGTGTCCTGCAATGCCAAGAATGCTTACTATCTGTCACATAACAGAAAAAAGATCGCTGACTCTGGCCTTAGAAGGTTGTATTGAGAAATATATGTGCGGGGTAGAACAGAGTTTAAACAGCCAAGGCTTTGGAGTCACACAGGTGGGATGAAGTCCTAACTCCTCCATTACGAGTTGTGAGACCTTGGGCAAGTTACTAAACCATTCTGTGCTCAAAAGTAGTAGCTATTATTATTAAATTGTTGGTATTCCTAGAGCAGAGGTCCCAAACTGATAGCCTATGTGCTGGAATTGGCTTACAGGCATGGTATGTTTGGCCAACCAACATAGTGATATAAAAAAAATTTTTTTCTGAGACAGAGTCTCGCTCTGTCACCCAGGCTGGAGTGCAGTGGCGCAATCTTGTCTCACTGCAACTTCCACCTCCCCTCAAGTGATTCTCCTGCCTCAGCCTCCCAAGTAGCTGGGATTACAGGCACACACCACCAGGCCTGGCTAGCTTTTATGTTTTAGTAGAGATGGAGTTCGCCATGTTGGCCGAGCTGGTCTTGAACTCCTGACCTCAGGTGATCCTCCTGCCTTGGCCTCCCAAAGTGCTGCAATTACAGGCGTGAGCCACCACGCCTGGCCTATAAATTTTTTAAAAGATGTCCACTTTTAAGTATATAAGGAGATTTTACATTAAAATCTTGATTTCCAGTTTCTTGAGAAAATCCTAGGCCAGGCACGGTGGCTCACGCCTGTAATCCCAGCACTTTGGGAG
>NW_016890281.1:0-1300 GCF_001698545.2 Rhinopithecus bieti | reverse complement strand
AAAAAAAAAAAAATTCAGGTCAATACCCCTGACGAACATTGATGAGAAAATCTTCAATAAAATACTGCCAAACCAAATCCAGAAGCACATCAAAAGCTTATCCACCACGATCAAGTCAACTTCATATCTGGGATGCAAGCCTGGTTCAACATAGGCAAATCAATAAATGTAATCAATCACATAAATAGAACCAATGACAAAAAACACGTGATGATCTCAATAGATGCAGAAACATCCTTCAACAAAATCCAACACTCCTTCATGCTAAAACTCTCAATAAACTAGGTATCGATGGAACATATCTGAAAACAGTAAGAGCTTTTATGACACACCCACAGCCAATATCATACTGAATGGATAAACATTGGAAGTGTTCCCTTTGAAATCCCATATAAGACAAGGATGCCCTCTTTCACCACTCCTATTCAACATAGTATTGGAAGTTCTGGCCAGGGCAATCAGGCAAGAGAAAAAAATAAAGGGCATTCAAATAGGAGGAGTGGAAGTCAAATTATCCCTGTTTGCCGATGACATGATTGTATATTTAGAAAATACCATCTTCTCAGCCCCAAATCTCCTTAAGCTGATATGTAACTTCAGGAAAGTCTCAGGATACAAAATGAATGTACAAAATCACAAGCATTCCTATATATCAATAACAGACAAGCAGAGAGCTGAATCATGGGTCAACTCCCATTCATAACTGATACTAAGAGAATAAAATCCCTAGGAATCCAACTTACAAGGGATGGAAGGACCTCTTCAAGGAGAACTACAAACCACTGCTCAAGTAAATAAGAGAGGAAGCAAACACATGGAAAATATTCCATGTCTATGGATAGGAAGAATCAGTATTGTGAAAATGGCCATACTGCCCAAAGTAATTTATGGATTCAATGCTATCCGCATCAAGCTACCATTGACTTTCTTCACAGAATTGCAAAAAACAAACAAACAAACAAAAAACACTATTAAAACTAGTTTTAAATCTTGTAAAATCAATTATTTATGCTATAAGAAAATATAAGAATAACCATGGTACTGCTGCCAAAACAGTTATATAGATCAATGGAACAGAACAGAGGCCTCAGAAATAGGGTCACACATCTACAAACATCTGATCTTTGACAAACCAACAAAACAGCAATGGGGAAATAACTCCCTATTTAATAAATAGTGTTTGGAAAACTGACTAGCCATACGCAGAAAATAGAAATTGGATCCCTTCCTTACACTTTTAAAATTTAACTCAAGATTGATTAAAGACTTAAACGTAAGACCTAAAACCATAAAACCCTAG
>NW_016890280.1:0-263 GCF_001698545.2 Rhinopithecus bieti | reverse complement strand
AGAATATATAACAAGGAGAAAAAATAATATTTAATACACAAACACAAAAATATAACAAATAGAGTGAGAAAGTAGTTTATTCTTAGTTAGAGGCTCAAAAGTAGAAGAGAGAGAAAATAGAGGCAATAACTGAATAGATAATATTTGAGAGTTTTCCAGACAAAATGAAACTCAAAAGTCAACAGATTCTAGAAGGCCTAACAATCAAACAAGATAAATGAAGGGAACTCCATACCTAAAGACAGAATGATAAAACTGCAGAC
>NW_016890279.1:0-262 GCF_001698545.2 Rhinopithecus bieti | reverse complement strand
TTCTTTCTTTTTTTTTGAGACAGAGTCTTGCTCTGTCGCCCAGGCTGGAGTGCAGTGGCAGGATCTCGGCTCACTGCAAGCTCCATCTCCTGGGTTCACGCCATTCTCCTGCCTCAGCCTTCCAAGTAGCTGGGACTACAGGTGCTGCCACCATGCCCGGCTAGTTTTTTGTATTTTTTTTGTAGAGACAGGGTTTCACCATGTTAGCCAGGATGGTCTCGATCTCCTGACCTTGTGATCCACCCGCCTTGGCCTCCCAAAG
>NW_016890278.1:0-263 GCF_001698545.2 Rhinopithecus bieti | reverse complement strand
GAGAGAGAGAGAGAGAGAGAGAGATTGGGGCGTGACTTCTGGATCCTGAGAAAGAGGAGACTGGGGACCTTGACTTCATGGGTCCCTGATCCCTCTCCCTCTGACAGCCCCCCACCTCGAACCCTGCCCTGAGTCCTGTGACCCCACCACTTCTTTTCCCACCTTGTGTCCCAGCCCCAGTCCCCAGTGCCCCGAATACTCCTGCTTTGTTGCACGTGGCTCTGCATGTCCAGCCACATGTGCCGACCTCATCAGCCCCAGTG
>NW_016890277.1:0-262 GCF_001698545.2 Rhinopithecus bieti | reverse complement strand
TTGAGAGGCTGAGCCAGGCGGATCACAAGGTCAAGGGATGGAGACCATCCTGGCCAACATGGTGAAACTCCATGTCTACTAAAATATAAAATTAGCTAGGCATGGTGGCACGCACCTGTAGTCCCAGGTATTCGGGAAGCTGAGGCAGGAGAATCGCTTGAACCCAGGAGGCAGAGGTTGCAGTGAGCCGAGATGGCGCTACTGCACTCCAGCCTGGCAACAGAGTGAGACTCCACCTCAAAAAAAAAAAAAAAAAAAAAGG
>NW_016890276.1:0-1759 GCF_001698545.2 Rhinopithecus bieti | reverse complement strand
GTCCTTCATAAATGAAACAAAATATTTTATCAAACAAAACTGAGGGACTTCATTGCCAGCATATCTATCATGTAAAAAATGTGTAAAGATTGTCTTTAGATAGAATGAAAACTATGTAAGCCAGATACTTTAGTCTACGTTTAAAAGAAGAACAAGGGAAAAGAATAAAAAAAGAAAATTAAATCTTTTATTTTCATATTCTTAATTGATTAAAAGATAACTATTTATTGCTTATTTATTGTTACTAAATAATAACAACTTCTATCTTCTGGATAATTAGAAGAATGACAGCAACGTCACAAGAGATGCAAGGGACAAATCAGGACTACATGTGAAATGGAGTACTTTTATTTGAAGGTGAACTTAGATTTGTTAAAATTTTATATTGTAAACTACAGGACAACCACTAACAATATTTGTAAAAGTAAGATAATATGCTAAGAGAGATAGGAAAATGGAATTATATAAAATGCTCAATTAAAATGAAAGAAGTCAGAAAAGACAGCTTTTGGCAACAAATAAAAAACAGTAAAACGTGGTTGATATTAATCCAAGTATATTAATAATCACTTTAAAGACAAATGGTCCATATATATTAATTAAAAGACACATTGTCAGAGTGAATTAACAAACAACTGAACTATATGTTGCATACAAGAAATTTACTTTACATATAGACTCTGACAGGATAAATGTAAAGGGATGGAAAAGATATACTGTGCTAACACTGATCCAAAGAAAGCTGAAGTAACTCAATTAATTTGAGACAATGCAGACTTCAGAATAAGAAAAAATGCCATGGATAAACAAAGCAATGATTAAATGATAAAGGGAATGATTATCCAAAAGTCACAACAATCCTAACAATAGAGCATCAAACTATGTGAGGCAAAACTGATAGAACTTTAAGGCAAAATAGGTAAACTTACTATTATAGTTGGAGACTTAAACATCTATATTTCAGCAATTGATAGATCAAGCAGGCAGAAAATCAGTAAAGATTTAGTTGACCTAAACAGCAATATCAATCAATTTTATATAACTGGCATTTGTGGAATATGCCATTCAACAACACTAGAATATACTTTCTTCTTTGGATCACACAAAATGTTCAACAAGTTAGATCACATTCTGGGTCATAAAACACATCTTACCAAATTTAAGAGTATAGATATCACACAAAGTGTCAGCTCAGATAACAATGGAATTAAAACTAGAGATCAATAACAGAAAGAAAGATATCCTCCAAATCATCAAATATTTGGGAAATTAAACAATACACCATTTTAAAGTTCCAGGATACATGTGCTGGATGTGCAGGTTCTTTACATAGGTAAACATGTGCCATGGTGGTTTGTTGCACCTACCAACCCATCACCTAGGTACTAAGCCCTACATGCATTTGCTATTTATCCTGATGCACTCCCTCCCCACACTCCCCTAACAGGCTCCAGTGTGTGTTGTTCACCTCCCTGTGTCCATGTGTTCTCATTGTTCAGCTCCCTCTTAGGAGTGAGAACATGGGGTGTTTGGTTTTCTGTTCCTGTGACAGTTTGCTGAGGATGATGCTTCCAGCTTCACCCATGTCCCCACGAAGGAAATTATCTCATTCCTTTTATGGCTGCATAGTATTCTATTGTGTATATGTATCACATTCTCTATATTCAGTCTATCATTGATGGGCATTTGGGTTAATTCCATGTCTTTGCTATTGTGGATAGTGCTGCAATGAATATATACATGCATGTATCTTTGTAAT
>NW_016890274.1:0-263 GCF_001698545.2 Rhinopithecus bieti | reverse complement strand
AATAGTACCTCTTCCAATCAACACTATCATGTAACTGATGAAATACACTGTATTGTGTGTAAGGTTACAAGGTCATTGAAATTTCAGGGGACAGGTTAAACCAAGGTTTACTTAATCAAAACTGCAAGCTCATTTTTAAAGACCAAGGTAACCTTCAATTATGCAGTATCTATCAGCAGACTTGATATGTTAATATGTTACGCACAGAAGTATTTTTCAAAAACGAATCCACAGGATGTAAATCTGAGTCCCAGAAATGAAAT
>NW_016890273.1:0-222 GCF_001698545.2 Rhinopithecus bieti | reverse complement strand
GATTTGTTTTTTTCTAAAGACCACCAGAGAGGGCACAAAAGAACCAGTGGGTAGGCAAGGGTAGGAGCAAAACTGCAAATTTATTTTGGTCACCTAAGGTGTGGGGAGAGTCCCCAGAATAGGTAGCTTTGCTGTTGATTAAAAAATTAATTGTCTTACCCGCTACCAGGAGAGTTACCCGCTGCTCGGCGAGGGTGATGGGGGTCGAGTCTCGGCACCTTC
>NW_016890272.1:0-223 GCF_001698545.2 Rhinopithecus bieti | reverse complement strand
CAAGGGGCTTGCAACTTAGCTCACACCCAACCAATCAGGTAGTAAAGAGAGCTCACTAAAATGCTAATTAGGCAAAAACAGGAGGTAAAGAAATAGTCAATCAACTATTGCCTGAGAGCACAGCGGGAGGGACAATGATTGCGACATATACCCAGGCATTCGAGCCAGCAATGGCTACCCTCTTTGGGTCCCCTCCCTTTGTATGGGAGCTCTGTTTTCGCTC
>NW_016890271.1:0-232 GCF_001698545.2 Rhinopithecus bieti | reverse complement strand
ACCCGCCACCTCGCCCGGCTAGTTTTTTGTATTTTAGTAGAGACGGGGTTTCATTGTGTTAGCCAGGATGGTCTCGATCTCCTGACCTCATGATCCACCCGTCTTGGCCTCCCAAAGTGCTGAGATTACAGGCTTGAGCCACCACGCCCGGCCTGAATTTCCTTAAATTTCAAAATTTCAATCCTCCATTTGAGTTATTTGTGTTGATTTGATCTTTACTTGTCTTTTCTTT
>NW_016890270.1:0-285 GCF_001698545.2 Rhinopithecus bieti | reverse complement strand
ATGCCCATCCTGACACACAGAGCCAGTTCAGCAGCGCCCAGCCCACCCGTGCCCATCCTGACACACAGAGCCAGTTCAGCAGAGCCCAGACTACCATACTAGACCCATACTAGCCTGACCAACCTCGACAACACACAGGGATAAAGACAAAGGTAAATGAGCATCGTATAATATTCATACTTTCTTTTCTCAAGCCAGAGCCTCGCTCTATCCCCAGACTGGAGCACAGTGGCATGATCTTGGCTCACGGCAACCTCCACCTCCCCGTTTCAAGTTGTTGGGAGC
>NW_016890269.1:0-286 GCF_001698545.2 Rhinopithecus bieti | reverse complement strand
AGGGTACAGGTATTGGGTAAATACAGCTGTTCCAAATGGGAGAAATTGACCAAAAAAAGAGGTTACAAGGCCCGTGCAAGTCCGAAATCCAGTGAGACAGTCAATTTTTTTTTTTTTTTTTTTTTTTTTTGAGATGGAGTCTCGCTCTGTCACCCAGGCTGGAGTGCAGTGGCCAGATCTCAGCCCACTGCAAGCTCTGCCTCCCGGGTTCATGCCATTCTCCTGCCTCAGCCTCCTGAGTAACTGGGACTACAGGGGCCAAGCCCAGCTAATTTTTTTTTTTTTG
>NW_016890268.1:0-617 GCF_001698545.2 Rhinopithecus bieti | reverse complement strand
TGTTGAAGGCCTTTTCTGCATCTATTGAGATAATCATGTGGTTTTTTTTCTTCAGTTCTGTTTATGTGATGGATTGCGTTTATTGATTTGCATATGGTGAACCAGCCTTGAACCCCAGGGATGAAGCCAACTTGATGGTGGTGGATAAACTTTTGATGTGCTGCTGGATTCAGTTTTCCAGTATTTTATTGAGGATTTTCACACTGATGTTCATCAGGGATATTGGTCTAAATTTCCCTTTATTTTGTTGTGTCTTTGCCAGGCTTTGGTATCAGGATGATGCTGGCCTCATTAAATGAGTTACGGATGATTCCCTCTTTTCTATTGATTGGAATAGTTTCTGAAGGAATGGTACCAGTTCCCCTTTGTACCTCTAGTAGAATTTGGCTGTGAATCTGTCTGGTCCTAGACTTTTTTTGGTTGGTAGGCTATTAATTATTGCCTCAATTTCAGAGCCTCTTATTGGTCTATTCAGGGATTCAGCTTCTTCCTAGTTTAGTCTTGGGAAGGTATGTGTGTCCACAAATTTATCCATTTCTTCTAGATGTCCTAGTTTATTTTCATAGAGGTGTTTATATTATTCTCTGATGGTAGTCTGTATTTCTGTGGGATCAGTG
>NW_016890267.1:0-549 GCF_001698545.2 Rhinopithecus bieti | reverse complement strand
AAAAAAAAAAAAACTCCCCCCAAACCCCGCACTCGACTCCGCTTCCAGCACTGCTCGGCCAGGCTTCACTTTTAAAGGTGAGCATCATTGGCGCATGCGCCACAGGAAATAGAGTCATCACAGGAAGGGCCAAAACACCTGTCTTCTCATCCCTCTTTTTTTCACTTCAAAGGCATGCACCTCATCAAGGAAGAAGAAGGAAAGCTGAGAGGAACTGAGAGCGCAGTTTTAGGTGGTGGGTTAATTATGCACAGTTGTGCCTTCCTCTCTCATTTCTCAATCTTCGCCCCAAGTCCTGCCTCCAGGTTTATGCTGCAGAGTGTCCATGGAGGGGTGGCTCTTAAATGATAGCTCTGAAAAGCTTGACATTATTTTACTAAGGGAATTCAAGAATTACCATGTGGGCATCCTCTTGGATAGGACTGGCGGATTTAGCAAATAAAAGTACAATGAAATACCCAATTACAGATGAATTTCAGATAATCAACAAATACTTTTTTTGGCACAGTATATCCTATCCAAGAGGATGCCCACATGATAATTCTTGAA
>NW_016890266.1:0-229 GCF_001698545.2 Rhinopithecus bieti | reverse complement strand
TGGTTTTGTTCTTGTTGTTGTTGTTCTTTTATTTTTTCTTGGTGAAAATGAAAAAAAATTCTGGGCTACTTTTTTTTTTTCCCCTTAAGAGACAGTCTTTTTTTTTTTCCCCTTAAGAGACAGTCTTGTTTTGTCACCCAGCCTAGAGTGCAGTGGCATGATCTGCACTGTGGCTGGCGTGCAGTGGCGTGAGCTCACTCCTGGGTTCCTGGGCTGAAGCGTTCCTCCT
>NW_016890265.1:0-1828 GCF_001698545.2 Rhinopithecus bieti | reverse complement strand
GAGATACAGAGCACTGATTGGTGCATTTACAAACCTTGAGCTAGACATAGGGTGCTGATTGGTGTGCTTACAAACCTTGAGCTAGATACAGAGTACTGATTGGTGTATTTACAATCTCTTAGCTAGACATAAAGGTTCTCCAAGTCACCACTAGACCCAGGAGCCCAGCTGGCTTCACCTAATGGATACTGAACCAGGGCCGCAGGTGGAGCTGCCCGCCAGTCCCATGCCATGCACCTGTACTCTTCAGCCCTTGGGCGATTGATGGGACTGGGCACCGCAGAGCAGGGAGCCAGGGGCCCAGCACTGCTGGGAGACCCGGGGCACCCTCTGCAGCTGCTGGTCTGGGTGATAAGCCCCTCATTGCCTGTAGCTGGCAGTGCCAGCTGGCTGCTCTGAATGCGGGTTCCACCAAGCCCACACCTACCCGGAACTCGCTCTGGCTCATAAGTGCCTTGCAGAGCCTCAGTTCCTGCCTGTGCCTCTCCCTCCACACCTCCCCACAAGCAGAGGGAGCCGGCTCCGGCCACAGCCAACCCAGAGAGGGGCTCCCACAGTGCAGCAGCAGGCTGAAGGGCTCCTCCAGCGTGGCCAAAGTGGGCGCCTAGGCCGAGGAGACACTGAGAGCAAGTAAGGACCACCAGCATGTTGTCACCTCTCACTTTCAGGGGCCTCAAGAAAACTGAAGCCAGAAACTTACATGTCAGTGATAGCTGCATCCTCTTTCTTTTCTCCCTCCCCATACCGCTTCCCACCGTCAGTTCATTTCACCCTCATTTTCTGTTCAAGTCAGAACACATGACTGCCATAAGTAGCCAATCCAATTTTATTTTTTCCACTTCAACTAAGGGAAGGATTCTTATTCAGTTATTGAGATTTCAAGTCACAGTGTAGAAGCAGTTTGGATGATCTAATTTTGTCTGGTAATCACCTCTGTCAAGGGCCAAAATCATGCCACACTGGATAGCTTCCCCTGTGCCATCTGTCTGGATGGAGGATTTTAAACTAAGGTTAGTGTGGGTACACTGAGTGGAATACCATGAATATTTACTACAAAGTATGTAGGTGCATCCGTTGGCCATTAATTTTGTGTAATTGCATATGTAAAGTGACTTATTTAATTGTGAACTCCTCAGAAAATTGTTTATCTCTACTATCTTAAGTTTATAAAATGCTCAAGAACTTGGTTATTACTGTTTTAGTGAGGCTGTCTTAAGATTTTGTTATTTCAATTCTGTGAGGAGTGATAAGAATATAGATATTCTGGAAGAATAAAACACTTTTAAGAGCAGATCTTAGTTTCAAACATGATCAAGAGACAGAGTGATTCAATAAAAGATTTTTTCGCTCAGTGAAAATTTATGGACACTATCTAAAATAACTTTCCAAAGTTGAATATTTTTTATTCAATTCTTGTTCTGCCACTTCGATGCCATAACTCTGGGCAAACAATACAATATTTCTCTGCCTCAATCATCACATCTGTGAAGTGGTTATAATAAAAAATATCTAGTAGGGATATTATAAAAAATAAGTGGATTGTTTCACATGAACAATTTAGAAACGTGCCAGGCACATAATTTATATATATGGTAGCTTTATTATTATTATTTAGGTGCTCTGTTAGAGGGAAGTTTAATATATATAATGCAAATATTTTGAAACCACAAATTGATTATAATATCATATGAAAATAAAGTTAGTAGAAACTATTCCTTGCATTGAATGGGAGCTTAAAATAAACACCAAGGAGTGCTATCATTTTAAAATTCTAAATTTTTTTTATATTTGCATTTAAAAGATTTAAAAGAATAATATTTTTTAAATG
>NW_016890264.1:0-263 GCF_001698545.2 Rhinopithecus bieti | reverse complement strand
TCCTTTGTTACCATAGGCATCAGTACCATCCAAAATATCCCTTCTCCAATTCCCCAAATCAGTGCTACCAAACTGTGCCTTGAAAATAAAGGTGAAACTCTATGAGATAAATTCACACATCACTATGCAGTTTCACAGAAAGCTTCTCTTTTTTTTTTTTTGTCTGAGGATATTTCGTCTGTCAACAAAGTCTTCAATGCACTCTGAAACATCCAATGCACTCCGAAATATCCTATTGGAGATTCCACGAAAATGTTAGCAAA
>NW_016890262.1:0-231 GCF_001698545.2 Rhinopithecus bieti | reverse complement strand
ATATACACACACACACACACATATATACACACACACACATATATACACACACACACACATATATACACACACCCACACACACATATACACACACACACATATATACACACACACACATATACACACACACATATATACACACACACATATATACACACACATATATATACACACACACATATATACACACTCACACACATATATACACACACACACATATATACACACACT
>NW_016890261.1:0-285 GCF_001698545.2 Rhinopithecus bieti | reverse complement strand
TTTTGAGACGTCGTCTCGCTCTGTCTCCCGGGCTGGAGTGCAGTGGCCGATCTCTGCTCTCTGCAAGCTCCGCCTCCCGGGTTTACGCCATTCTCCTGCCTCAGCCTCCCGAGTAGGTGGGACTACAGGCGCCCGCCACCTCACCCGGCTAGTTTTTTGTATTTTTTAGTAGAGACGGGGTTTCACCATGTTAGCCAGGATGGTCTCGATCTTCTGACCTCGTGATCCGCCCGTCTCGGCCTCCCAAAGCGCTGGGATTACAGGCTTGAGCCACCGCGCCCGGCC
>NW_016890260.1:0-287 GCF_001698545.2 Rhinopithecus bieti | reverse complement strand
CAGGGGGCGGCGCTTGTCCGGGAGGCTCAGGCTGCGCTGGAGCCCACGGAGGCGGGGAGGGGGCAGGTCCTGAGGCCTGCCCCACGGGGAGGCAGCTAAGGCCTGGCGAGAATTCAAGCACCCTGCGGGCTGGGCACACCCTCTACAGCTGCTGGCCCAGCTGCTAAGCCCCTCACTGCCCGGGCCGTCAGTCCCCACCTGTGCTCAGAGTGCTGGGCCGCCGAGCCCACGCCCACCCGGAACTCGTGCTGGCCTGCGAGCGCAGCGCACAACTCTGGCTCTCGCCC
>NW_016890259.1:0-285 GCF_001698545.2 Rhinopithecus bieti | reverse complement strand
GCAAGAAATTCTACTCTTTTCCCCGGCGGGGGGGGGGGGGAGATATTTGGTTTTTTCCCCGCCCCCCCCCCCCCCCCCCCCCCGCGCTTTTTTTTTTTTTTTTTTTTTTTTTTTTTGAGATGGAGTCTCACTGTTGCTGAGGCTGGAGTGCAGTGCCGCGACCTCGGCTCACTGCAACCTCCTCCTCCTGGGTTCAAGAGATTCTTCTGCTTTCAGCCTCCCGAGTAGCTGGGATTACAGGCATGTGCCACTATACCCAGCTAATTTTATATTTTAGTAGAGATG
>NW_016890257.1:0-1265 GCF_001698545.2 Rhinopithecus bieti | reverse complement strand
TGGCATGAGCTGGAATCACATTGTGGTTTGATTTGCATTTCTCTAATGACCGGTGATGATGAGATTTTTTTTTTTGTATGTTGGTTGGAAGCATGAATATCTTCTTTTGTGAAATGTCTGTTCATATCCTTCACCCACTTTTGATAGGGTTGTTTTTTTCTTGTAAATTTGTTTAAGTTCCTTGTAGATTCTCGGTATTAGCCCTTTGTCAGACGGATAGATTGCAAAATTTTCTTCCATTCTGTAGGTTGCCTGTTCACTCTGATGATAGTTTCTTTTGCTGTGCAGAAGCTGTTTAATTTAATTAGATCCCATTTGGCTTTTGTTGCCATTGTTTTGGTGTTTTAATCATGAAGTTTTACCCATGCCTGTGTCCTGGATGACATTGCCTAGGTTTTCTTCTAGGGTTTTATGGTTTTAGGTCTTACATTTGAGTCTTTAATTCATCTTGAGTTAATTTTGTATAAGGTGTAAGGAAGGGGTCCAGTTTCAGTTTCCTGTATATGGCTAGCCAGTTTTCCCAACACCATTTATTAAATACTGAATCCTTTCCCCATTGCTTGTTTTGTCAGGTTTGTCAAAGATCAGGTGGTTGTAGGTGTGTTGCATTA
Source organism: Rhinopithecus bieti (assembly GCF_001698545.2). Lineage (NCBI taxonomy): Eukaryota > Metazoa > Chordata > Mammalia > Primates > Cercopithecidae > Rhinopithecus > Rhinopithecus bieti. The sequence continues at coordinate 654 of NW_016890257.1, read as the reverse complement.
TTTCTGAGGCCTCCGTCCTGTTTCATTGATCTATGTATCGTTTTGGTACCAGTACCATGCTATTTTGGTTACTATAGCCTTGTAGTATAGTTTAAAGTCAGGCAGCATGTTGCCTCCAGCTTTGTTCTTTTGCTTAGGATTGTCTTGGCTATACAGGCTCTTTTTTGATTCCGTATGAAATTTAAAGTAGTTTTTTCTAATTATGTGAAGAAAGTCAATGGTAGTTTGATGTGGATAGCATTGAATCTGTAAATTACTTTGGGCAGTATAGCCATTTTCACAATACTGCTTCTTCCTATCCATGAGCATGGAATGTTTTCCATTTGTTTATGTCCTCTCTTATTTCCTTGAGCAGTGGTTTGTAGTTCTCCTTGAAGTGGTCCTTCACATCCCTTGTAAGTTGTATTCCTAGGTATTTTATTCTCATTGTAGCCATTATGAATGAGAGTTCACTCATGATTTGGCTCACTGTTTGTCTACTATTGGTGTATAGGAAAGCTTGTGATTTTGCACATTGATTTTGTATCCTGAGATTTTGCTGAAGTTGCTTATCAGCTTAAGATGATTTGGGGCTAAGACAATGTGGTTTTCAAAATATATAATCATGTCATCTGCAAACAGAGACAATTTGACTTCCTCTCTTCCTTTCTGAAT
>NW_016890256.1:0-1393 GCF_001698545.2 Rhinopithecus bieti | reverse complement strand
CTCAAGTCAGACTTGTAATTTTATCAGGGTCTCCCTGGAGATGTCAGATCACTGGCAATGTTAATAGAGGACTGGAAAAGCATAGAAGAATGGTTGGGGAAATGACTTCCTCTTTCATTTTCCTGCCTTCCCAGTTGCATCAGTCTCCCATGGCTGCTGTAATAAACGGCCACGAATGTGGTGGGTTAAAACAACAGAGAGTTACTGTCTCACAATTCTGGAGGCCAGAAATCCGAAATCAGTATCACTTGGCTCAATTCAAGGCATAGGTAGAGCCTCACTCCCTCTTGGGGCTCTTGAGAAATTCTTCCTGCATCTTTTAGCTTCTGATGGCTGTGGGCATTCATTCAGGATAAACATTTTGTGGCCAAATCATTGCAGTCTTCAAGGCCAGCATCCTTAAATCTCTCTCTGCTTCATCTTTACATTGCCTTCTCCTCTGTGCATCTGTTTCAAGTTTCACTCTGTCTCTGTCTTGTAAAGACCTTTTCATTGTATTTAAGGCCCACCTAGAAAATCCAGGATAAGCCCTCCATCTCAAAGTCCTTAATTTAATCATATTTGCAAAATATTTACCATATGATGTATAGATTCCAGGAATTAAGACATGTACAACTTTCAGGAGGTCAATTTTAACATATTATACCTCCTGGAAATAAGACGGTCTAATTCTAGCACTAAAATGTATTCAAAATAAATGTAAAGTGAATGGAAAATAACTATCCTCTGGAGCAGAGCTTCATAATCTCCTTTGTATTGAATTGTCTCTCCATTTGGAAATGAATATTTTCAAACCAATCTGCATACTGTCATGTTGCCTTGCATTATAGTTCAAGCAATCTCCCTGAGTTATTGCTTCCTCTTAGTACAATTTCTCTTGAGAGATAAGCTTGTAGGCTCCAACTTGAGGTCACACCTTCTTTTATTCACTCATTCAACAAATACTGAGTAAAGGTGCTGTGGGCTTAGGAGTTTATAGTTGTTTCTAAGGGATGTAAAGGAAGAGCACATCCTGGACAAGAATCAAAATGCCAAGGCAGTTCTGAAATCACTCTGAAAGTATTTATCAAATACCCACTGTAGTTAAGGTCAGTAGGTAACTGAGTACTCAGGTCTGTTAACTTTTCCTATAAGGTGAGAGAAAAAACAGCAAAGTGAAGAGGAAAATGATATAATGATTAATATACCACTAAACATCTTCAGTGGTTATAACCTGTGAGAGTATGTTGGCGGTTTGTTTCACCTATCTTTCAAACCTCTTGTTCTTCCTGTGATTTATTTTAGGCACTCAAGTGGACAGAGACCATGAGAAATTTGAGTGGAGCCCATGTCGAAGAGTTTGTCTTGGTGGGTTTCCCTACCACTCCTCCCCTCCAGCTGCTCCTCTTTGTCC
>NW_016890255.1:0-223 GCF_001698545.2 Rhinopithecus bieti | reverse complement strand
ACCAGAGTTGGGGAGTTTTAAGAGGTTTAGTAGCCTGGCTGTCAATACCCACAAGAGTTATGGAGGCAAGGGAAACAGGCCCTTGAAATGAAGGTAATGTGGAGTGGGTAGCCTCCGTATTGATTAAGAAGTGGACGGACTTACCCTCCACTGTAAGAGTTACCCAAAGCGTCTGTGATAGTCCAGGAGGCTTCCCAGGCGATGGGGCAGTGTCAGTCTTCAG
>NW_016890253.1:0-368 GCF_001698545.2 Rhinopithecus bieti | reverse complement strand
ATGCAAGAGGGCATCCTTGCTTTGTGCCTGTTTTCAAAGGGCATGGTTCCAGCTTTTGCCCATTCAGTCTGATATTGGCTGTGGGTTTGTCATAAATAGCTCTTACTATTTTGAGATATGTTCTATCAATACGTAGTTTATTGGGTGTTTTAGAATGAAGGGGTGTTGAATTTTATTGAAGGCCTTTACTGCCTCTATTTAGATAATCAAGTGGTTTTGTCATTGGTTCTGTTTATGTGATGGATTACATTTATTGATTTGCGTATTTTGAACCAGCCTTGTATCCCAGAGATGAAGCAGACTTGATCGTGGTAGATAAGCTTTTGATGTGCTGCTGCATTTGGTTTGCCGGTATTTTATTGAGGATT
>NW_016890252.1:0-234 GCF_001698545.2 Rhinopithecus bieti | reverse complement strand
ATGTGTCTCTGTTTCCCTTGGCTAGGAAAAGGGATTCCCTTCCCCTTGCACTTCCCAGGCGAGGCGATGCCTCGCCCTGCTTCAGCTTTTGCTGGTTGGGCTACACCAGCTGACCAGCACCAATTGTCTGGCACTCCCCAGTGAGATGAATCCAGTACCACAGTTGAAAATGCAGAAATCACCCGTCTTCTGTGTCACTCACGCTGGGAGCTGGAGGCTGGAGCTGTTCCTATT
>NW_016890251.1:0-222 GCF_001698545.2 Rhinopithecus bieti | reverse complement strand
TTAGAGTTAAGCCTTAGTAAACCAAATGTCTTTCTATGTTATTATTTTCTTTTATCCACAGTTTAAAGTGGGGCTTCTCAAACCATAGAGTGCTTAAGAATCATCTGGAGAGCTGGTAAGACACAGACTGCTGGACCCCACTCCCACAGGTTCTGATTCAGTAGGTCTGGGATGGGACCCAAGAATCTGCATCTCTAATATGCTTCCACATGATGTTGATCC
>NW_016890249.1:0-1829 GCF_001698545.2 Rhinopithecus bieti | reverse complement strand
AGGCCCAGCAGGTCTGAGGACAGGGTCTCCTGATGGCTGGACCCAGCTTGGACAATGGCCGGCAGCTCCCAGCCTTGCCACAGGCTGGCTGGAACGCTTGGTATGGTGGAGCCCAGCGCCGAGGGCCGGACGTGTGTTTGCAGCATTGTCCTCACAGCCACCTTGGAGGCCTCTCTGCTGTGGGGCAGATGCTGTTCCTGGAGCCGTGGTGCTTCCAGGGGCACCGTGGGCTCAACTTGGCCCCATAGGCCAGTGCCTGATGTAGCTGGAGGCTGTGTGGCTGTGACGCTCTGGCCGGCCCCTGGTGTGGCTGTGACGCGCTGACTCCAGTACCATCACATTCCTTCCCCTATTCTGGGACAGGTGGGGACCACCTCTTCACCCTCCCTCATGCGCAGGGCTGGCCTCTGCTGAGGTGACCCCTCATTGGGCTGAGGCTTGGAGACCCAGTGGTCCTAGCCCTTGGTGCAGTCCATCCACCAGGCACCTGACTGAGCCTGAACCTCTCGCTCCACAGCAGCCACCTTCGCCCTGACTGCTGGCCGGCGGCGACACTGAGAAGGCACCCTGACCTTCTGTCCTCATTAGCAGGGAGCAGCCATGTCCAGATAAGGCTGGACATTGGAGAAAGCTGAGTGAGGCCAGCAAGAGCTGGCAGCTACCCCGGGCCGCCTGGGCGACTCTTGGGACTGGCTGGGTGGTAAGTGCTGGCGGTGCAGGGGCAGAGAGCCCCGTGGAACTCTCTCCGTGAGGATGGTGGTGCCCTGGGGCCCGGCTGCGAGGGTGGCCGTGCAGGCACCTGGAGCCTGGGGATGGCAGGGCGTGGGCTGAGCACTTGGGGCACCAGCCTGTGACATTCCTCTGCCCAGGGGCAGCAGGGCATGGAGCGCGTGTGGCCAGCTGCCGCCACAGGGCCCCAGCTCCCACGCGGGCAGGCTTGCGACCGCACCAAGGGGCAGCTCTTGGAGACAAAAGCTCCTCAGTTTTCCCTTCCAGCAAAACACAGTCAGCAGGTTTGGGACCAGCTGCCTCGGGTCTTAACCATCTGTGCTCTGCGCGCGCCCCACCCCATGCCTGCCTGGAGGAAAGTGGTGGGGTTGACGTGCACCTCGAGGGCCAGCCGGGTGCTGGTGCGTTTCTCAGAAATCCGTGAAGTGCTCCCTTGTCCTGCTTGGGTTCTGTGCTGTCCTCGGGAGTGGTGCGGCTGCATGCCAGGGCCGCAGAGTTGGTCACGCAGCCTCTCGAGGAGGCCTTGAGCCAAGCACAGGATGCAGCCCAGCAGTGATGGCGAGTGTTAGGACAGAAGAGATCTTGGTTCACGCCGCTGTCTGGAGGGCAGGGTCCTCAGGTGACCAGAGTCCATGCGGGAGCGAGTGAGGACAGGGCTGGGGCAGGTGGCAGGATGATGCCTCCCAGAGGGGCTCAGTGAATGAATGAATGAAAGCACACACCCCACGCTGCAGCAGGGCCAGCATGTGCTTGCTGTTGGGTGAGTCTGGCCTTCCTTCCTGGGGTTGTGGGCCCTGCTTGTGGGAGGCCCCTGTGGGGAGGGCCTCCTCGTAGAAGTGTTAATCAGAGTGAAAGCCGGTCCCTGTGCACGGCTGCTGGGAATGTAGCGTGGTGCAGCTGTTGCAGGGGACAGGACGGCAGCCCCTCGGAAAATGAGACACAGAGTTCCCGTCAGAGTTCCCGTGTGACCCAGCAGTTCCACTTCTCAGTAGAACCCAGGAGCCCTGAAGCGGGGCCTCCAGGGGAGAGCTGCACCCTGTGTTCGCAGCAGCCTCACTCACGGCGGCTGAGAGACAGACGCAGTCTGTGTCCATCCTTCG
>NW_016890248.1:0-618 GCF_001698545.2 Rhinopithecus bieti | reverse complement strand
CCCCTCACCTCCCGACAGGCTATGGTGTGTGATGTTCCCCTCTCTGTGTCCATGTGTTCTTCTTGTTAATCTCCCACTTAGGAGTGAGAACATGTGGTGTTTGGCTTACTGTTCTTGTGTTGGTTTGCTGAGAATGATGGTTTCTGGCTTCATCCATGTCTCTACAAAGGACATGAACTTATCCTTTTTTATGGCTGCATAGTATTCCATGGTGTATATGTGCCACATTTTCTTTATCCAGTCTATAATTGATGGGCATTTGGGTTGGTTCCATGTATTTGCTATTGTGAACAGTGCTGCAGTAAACATACGTGTGCATATGTCTTTATAGTAGAATGATTTATAATGCTTTGGGTATATACCCAGTAATGGGAATGCTGGGTCAAATGGTATTTCTAGTTCTAGACACTTGAGGATTGCCACACTGTCTTCCACAATGGTTGAACTAATTTACACTCCCACCAACGTGTAAAAGTGTTCCTATTTCTCCACATCCTCTCCAGCATCTGTTGTTTCTAGACTTTTAATGATCACCATTATAACAGACATGAGATGGTTTTATGGTTTTGATTTGCATTTCTCTAATGACCAGTGAAAATGAGCATTTTTTCATATGTT
>NW_016890247.1:0-1275 GCF_001698545.2 Rhinopithecus bieti | reverse complement strand
GCGGGAAAGGTTGGGGCGCGCGGGAAAGGTTGGCACGTGCGGGAACAGTTTTGGCGCGCGCGGGAAGGGTTTGTAAATAAAGAACCTGGGAATGTGCCCTCTTGTCTCCGCTTTGCGGAGATCAAGCAACAGAGGTCGGCTAATTCCAGGCCTCATGGCTCCGGACATCTTTGTAAGTCTCTAAGGGCTCGTTTTATGAGTGTGGGTGCTCCTGTATTGGGTGGATATATATTTAGGATAGTTAGCACTTCTTGTTGAATTGATCCCTTTACCATTATGTAATGGCCTTCTTTGTCTCTTTTGATCTTTGTTGGTTGAAGTCTGCTTTATCAGAGACTAGGATTGCAACCCCTGACGTTTTTTGTTTTCCACATGCTTGGTAGATCTTCCTCTATCCCTTAATTTTGAGCCTATGTGTGTCTCTGCATGTGAGATTGGGTCTCCTGAATACAGCAAATTGATGGGACTTGACTGTTTATGCAATTTGCCAGTCTGTGTCTTTTAATTGGACCATTTAGTCCATTTACATTTAAGGTTAATATTTTTTATGTGTGAACTGGATCCTGTCATTATGATGTTAGTTGGTTATTTTGCTCATTTGTTGATGTAGTTTCTTCCTAGCATCGATGGTGTTTACATTTTGGCATGTTTTGCAATGGCTGGTACCAGTTATTCCTTTCCATCTTTAGTGCTTCCTTCAGGATCTCTTGTAGGGCAGGCCTGGTGGTGACAAAATCTCTCAGCATTTGCTTGTCTGAAAAGGATTTTATTTCTCTTCACTTATGAAACTTAGTTTGGCTGGATATGAAATTCTTGGGTTGAAAATTCTTTTCTTTAAGAATGTTGAATTTTGGTCCCCATTCTCTTCCGGCTTGTAGAGTTTCTGCCGAGATATCTACTATTAGTCTCATGGGCCAACCCGACCTTTCTCTTTGGCTGCCCTTAACATTTTTTCTTTCATTTCAACCTTGGAGTTGCTCTTCTCAAGGAGTATCTTTGTGGCGTTCTCTGTATTTCCTGAATTTGAATGTTGACTTGCCTTGCTAGGTTGGGGAATTCCCCTGGATAATATCCTGCGGAGTGTTTTCCAACTTAGTTCCATTCTCCCTGTCACTTTCAAGTACACCAGTCAGACATAAATTGGATCTTTTCACATAATCCCATATTTCTTGGGGCCTTTGTTCATTTCTTTTTTCTCTTTATTCTCTAACTTCTCTTCTCACTTCATTTCATTCATTTGATCTTCTGTCGCTGGATACTCTTTCTTCCAGTTGA
>NW_016890246.1:0-1758 GCF_001698545.2 Rhinopithecus bieti | reverse complement strand
TCATACTTCATTCTTTGTCATCAATCCTCCACTCTCTATTCCCAATTCTTAATTATCTATACTGTTTACCCCAGAATCTATGCTCCATTCTCCATTTTCATATTCCATTCTCCAAACACCATTCTCTATGCTTTTTTCTCTCAGTAATCCACTCTCCACACACCGTTTTCAGTTCTTCATTCTCCACACTCTGTTCTTCTTTCTCCATACTCCATTATCTACATACCATTCTCCATTTTCCTTTCTCCATTTCTTTCTCCTTTCTTCCTTCCTTCCTCCTTTTCCTTTCTCTTCCTCTTCCTATCTCTCTCCTTCCTTCCTTGCCTCTTCCCTTCCTCCCTCCCTCCCTCCCCACCTGTCTTTCTTTCTTCTTTCTTTCCTTTTGAGACACAGTCTCACTCTGTCTCCCAGGCTGAAGTGCAGTGGCGAGAACTATTTCTCATGCAGTGCACGAGAAACAGTGGTTCAAACTATTCTCCTGCCTCAGCCTCCTGAGTAGCTGGGACTACAGGTGTGCACCAATTTTACATTTTAGTAGAGACGGGGTTTCACCATGTTGGTTAGGCTGGCCTCAAACTCCTAACCTCAAATGATCCACCTGCCTCAGCCTCCCAAAGTGCTGGGATTACAGGCATGAGCCACCATGCCCAGCTCCTCTCTCCATTTCTATACTCCATTCTTCATTCTTAATATTTCATTCTCCATTCTTCTTTCTCCATACACCCTATTTGTTTTCTAATTTCATTCTTCATACTTCATTCTACATACTTTATATTTCAGATTCAATTTTCCATTGTTTTTTCTCCATTCTCCCAACTCCAAACGTCATACTTAATTCTCAAATCCCCTTCCTTCATACTCCATACTCCATTCTTTATACACCATTCTCTGATCTCCATTTTTTCATTTTCACAGTCCGTTCTTCATACTTCATATCGCATTCTCCACTCTTCATTTTCCAATCTCCATGCTTCATTCTCCATACTGCATATGCTGTTATTCACTGTTCTTCATTTCCTATACTCCATCCTGAATTCTGTATTCTTTTTTCTTTCTTTCTTTCTTTTTTTTTTGAGATAGAGTTTCACTCTTGTTGCCCAAGCTGGAGTGCAATGGTGTGATCTTGGCTCACCACAACCTCCGCCTCCCTGGTTCAAGCAATTCTCCTGCCTCAGCCTCCCAAGTAGCTGGGATGACAGGCACCCACCACCACACCTGGCTAATTTTTTGTATTTTAGTAGAGATGGGGTTTCACCATGTTGGCCAAGCTGGTCTTGAACTCCTGACCTCAGGTGATCTGCCCACCTCGGCTTCCCAAAGTGCTGGGATGACAGGCGTGAGCCACCGTGCCTGGCCCTACATTCTTTTGCTTTACACTCCATGCTCTATACACGATTCTGCATTCTCCATTTTCTATTCTCTATACTCCATATTTGATACTCTGTTGCCCATTCTGTGTTCTCCGTGCTCCGTACTCCTTTCTACATACTCTATAATTTATACTACATTTTCCATTCTCCTATCTTTATACCCCATTCACTATAAACCATTCTCTATTCTCCGTGCTCCATTCTTGATGCTCCATTCTTCATTTTCCATCTTCCATTCTCTTATCTCCATACTCCAGTCTCCATGCTCCGTACCTCATACTCCATTCTCCTTTCTCCATTTTCATTCTCCATACATTATTCATTTTGCATTTTCTCTCCATTCTTTTACTCATACCCCATTCTACTTTTCATATTCCATTCTTCATAC
>NW_016890245.1:0-990 GCF_001698545.2 Rhinopithecus bieti | reverse complement strand
AAAAAAAAAAAAAAGTTATAGGAAAAGGATTCCCTATTTAATCAATGGTGTTGGGAAAACTGGCTAGCCATATGCAGAAAACTGAAACTGGAATCTATCCTTACATCTCATACAAAATTAACTCAAGATGCATTAAAGACTTAAACATAAGGCCTAAAACTATAAAAGCCCTAGAAGAAAACCTAGGCAATACCATTCAGGACATAAGTATGGGCAAAGTCTTCGTGACTGAAACACCAAAAGCAATGGCAACAAGAGCCAAAATAGAAAATGGGATCTAATTAAACTAACGAGCTTCTCCACAGCAAAAGACACTGTCATCAGAGCGAACAGGCAACCTAGACAATGGGAGATTTTGCAATCTATCCATCTGACAAAGGGCTAACATACAGAATCTACAAGAAACTGAAACAACTTTACAAGAAAGAAAAAACAACCCCATCAAAAGTGGGTGAAGTATATGAACAGAAGACATTTATGTGGCCAAAAAACATATTTTTTGTTTTCTCAAAAGAAGACATTTATGTGGCCAAAAAACATATTTAAAAGTTCACCATCACTGGTCATTAGAGAAATGTAAATCAAAACCATAATGAGATATCAATCTCACACCAGTTAGAATGGAGATCATTAAAAGTCAGGAAATAGATACTGGAGAGGATGTGGACAAATAGGAACGCTTTTACACTCTTGGTGGGAGTGTAAATTAGTTCAACCATTGTGGAAGACAGTGTGGTGATTCCCCAAGGATCTAGGACCAGAAATACCATTTGACCCAGCAATCCCATTACTGGGCATATACCCAAAGGATTATAAATCATTCTGTTATAAAGACACATGCACACACACATTTATTGCAGCATTACTCATAACAGCAAAGACTTGGAACCAACCCAAATGCCCATCAATGATATACTCGATAAAGAAAATGTGGCACATATTCACCATGGAATACTATGCAGCCATAAAAAAGAATGAGTTCATGTTCTT
>NW_016890244.1:0-235 GCF_001698545.2 Rhinopithecus bieti | reverse complement strand
GCGGGTGGATCACGAGGTCAGGAGATCGAGACCATCCTGGCTAACATTGTGAAACCCCGTCTCTACTAAAAATACAAAAAATTAGCCAGGTGTGTTGGTGGGTGCCTGTGGTCCTAGCCACTTGGGAGGCTGAGGCAGGAGAATGGCATGAACCTGGGAGGCGGAGCTTATGGTGAGCTGAGATCGCGCCCCTGCACTCCAGCCTGGGCGACAGAGCGAGACTCCGTCTCAAAAC
>NW_016890243.1:0-1828 GCF_001698545.2 Rhinopithecus bieti | reverse complement strand
TACAAGGAGAATAAAATACCTAGGAATACAGCATACAAGGGGTGTGAAGGACCTCTTCAAGGAGAACTAGAAACCACTGCTCAAGGAAATAAGAGAGTACTCTAACAAATGGAAAACATTCCATGCTCATGGATAGGAAGAATCGATATTATGAAAATGGTCATTCTTCTCAAAGCAATTTATAGATGCAATGTTATCCCCATCAAGCCACCACTGACTTTCTTTACAGAATTGGAGAAAACCTACTTTAAACTTCATATGGGACCAAAAAAGAGTCCACATAGCCAAGACAATCCTGGGCCAGAAGAACAAAGCTGGAAGCATCATGCTACCTGACTTCAAACTATACTACAAGACTACAGTGACCAAAACAGCATGGTACTGGTACCAAAACAGAGATATAGACCAATGGAACAGAACGGAGGCCTCAGAAATAACACCACACAGCTACAAACATCTGATCTTTGACAAACCTGACACACACAAGTAATGGGGAAAAGATTCCCTATTTAATAAATGGTGTTGGGAAAACGGGCTAGTCATATGTGGAAAACTGGAACTGCACCCCTTCCTCACACCTTAAACAAAATCAACTCAAGATGGATCAAAACTTAAAGGTAAGACATAGGACCATAAAATCTTAGAAGAAAACCTGAGCAATATCATTCAGGACACAGACATGGGCAAAGACTTCATGTCTAAAGCACCAAAAGCAATGACAACAAAAGCTAAAATTGGAAATGGGATCTAATTAAACTAAAGAGCTTCTGCACAGCAAAAGAAACTATCATCAGGGTGAACAGGCAACCTACAGAATGGGAGAAAATTTTGCAATCTATCCATCTGACAAAGGGCTAACACTCTCTTGAGATGGCATCCAGAATCTACAAATAACTTAAAGAAATTTACAAGAAAAAAACAACCCCATCAAAACTGGGAAAAGATATGAACAGGCATTTCTCAAAAGAAGACATTTATTCAGCCAACAGACATATGAAAATATGCTCATCAATGGTAATTAGAGAAATGCAAATCAAAACCACAATGAGATACCATCTCATGCCGGTCAGAATGGTGATCATTTAAAAGTCAGGAAACAACAGGCGCTTGAGAGGTTGTGGAGAAATAGCAACAGTTTTACACTGTTGGTAGGAGTGTAAATTAGTTTAACCATTGTGGAAAACAGTGTGGTGATTCCTCAAGGATCTAGAACTAGAAATATCACTTGATCCAGCAATCCCATTACTGGGCATATACCCAAAGGATTATAAATCATTCTGTGATAAAGACACATGCACACGTATGTTTATTGCGGCACTATTCACAATAGCAAAGACTTGGAACCAACCCAAATGTCCATCAGTAAATGACTGGATTAAAAAAATGTGGCACATATATATCATGGAATACTATGTAGCCATAAAAAAGGATGAGTTCATGTCCTTTGCAGGGACATTTATGAAGCTGGAAACCATCATTCTCAGCAAGCTATCACAAGATCAGAAAACCAAACACTGCATCTCACTTATAAGTGGGAGTTGAACAATGAGAACGTATGAACACAGGGAGGGGAACATCAAACACCGTGATCTAGGGGGGTGTGGGGTGCTAGGGGAGGGATAACGTTAGAAGAAATACCTAATGTAGGTGATGGGTTGATGGATGCAGCAAACCACCAGGGCACATGTATACCTATGTAACAAAACTGCATGTTCCACACATGTAACCCAGAACTTAAAGTATGATGATAATAATAATAATAATAATAATAAAATATTGTAGTGCTCCAGGCCTAATCCTTGTTCCTCTTGTCTTCTCTATTTACAAC
>NW_016890242.1:0-1182 GCF_001698545.2 Rhinopithecus bieti | reverse complement strand
AAGCAGACCCCTGAGTTGAAGATTCATGTGCAAGTGCAAGAGATTTAGCATTACATAGATGTAATATGTATAAGAATGCTGCAAAAGTAGGAAAGGAATACAACCATAGAGAAGTAACATTTCTGTATCTTACTAGAATTAAATTAGTATACATCTGAAGCTATCTCTGATAAATAACTAATAAATACATAGTCAGAAAATCATTAAAGAAATGAAAATGCTGCATTAGAAAATATTCATTTAATGCCAAAGAAAGCACACATGAAGGAACAGAGGAGCAAGAAAATATACAGAAGACGTATAGAAAACAAAAGTAAAATGGCAGATATAAATGCAGCTATATTGACAATAACATCAAATGTGAATGGATTAAACAATCTAATAAAAAACAGATTGTCAGACTCGGTTTAAAAAATAAGATCTAACTATATGCTAACTAGAGAAGAAACAATTTAGATTCAAATATGCAAATAGATTGAAAGTAAAAGGATGCAAAAGATATATCATGCAAATAGCAACCACAAGAAAGCTGAAGTGGAGTGACTCTAGTAATATAAGAGAAAATAGGTTTTAATGCAAACAAATTACTAGGGATTAAGATGGACACATAATGACAAAAGGTCAATCCATCAAGAAGATAAATGAACCTAACAACAGAGCACCAAAATACATGAAGCAAAACTGACGGATATAATGAGAGAAGTAGACAATTCAACAATGATAGAGATTGCCACACTTTCTTCTCAATAATGAACAGAGCAACTAGTTTGAAGATCAATGCAAATAGAAGCCTTCAGCAACACCATAAACCAATTAGAACTAACAAACATCTATAGAACACTCTACCTAATAAGGACAGAATACACATTTTCTCAAATGACTCAAACAAATCAGTAAGGAAGAAACAAACAATCCCATCAGAAGGTAGGCTAAGGAGATGAATAGACAATTCTCAAAACATATGAAAGAAGGTCAACATCACTAATGATCAGGGAAATACAAATCAAAATCACAATGCAACCACCTTACTCCTGCAAGAATGGCCATAATCAAAAGAATAAAAAAACAGTAGATGTTGGCATGGATGCAATGAACAGGGAGCACTTCTACATTGCTGGTGGAAATGTAAACTAGTACAGCCACTATGGAAAACAGTGGGGAGATTCCTTAAGGAACTAAGAA
>NW_016890241.1:0-223 GCF_001698545.2 Rhinopithecus bieti | reverse complement strand
CAGTGCTCAGTGGTTACTGTTTGCAAGGCTACTTGTGTTTGCATCAAGTATGAGAGGCTTTAATAAAAAGGAATTGATTTTCAGTATCAGACATGTAGGCATTAACAAAACAATGCCTTCAAGAGAGAAGGCATTAACAAATGCCTATATGTGCTTCAAGAAGAACCCTAATTGTGGTGGTGAGTGTGTGTGTGTGTGTGTGAGAGAGAGAGAGAGAGAGAGA
>NW_016890240.1:0-287 GCF_001698545.2 Rhinopithecus bieti | reverse complement strand
AACTGCTATTCCAGGAGGTGCTGGTGCTACTTCCTGTCAGCACCTTCCCATGCCGGAGGAGCCACAGAATACGGCCCCAACACGTCCTTGGCTGATGATGGGATTAATAGGCATGGCAGGAAGGGCTGTGCCAGCCAAGAAGGTTGTGTTCTTCCAGAGCAAGGAGGTGGACGCCGAAGCAGAGAGGGCGGAGTCCGGAGCAGGGAGGGCAGAGTCCAGAGCACAAAGGGCGGAGTCCAAAGCACGGAGGGCAGAGTCCGGAGCAGTGAGGGCGGAGTCCAAAGCAG
>NW_016890239.1:0-231 GCF_001698545.2 Rhinopithecus bieti | reverse complement strand
TTTTTTTTAAGTTAAAAAATTTTTTTTTTTTTTTTTTTTTTTTTTTTTTTTTTGGTCTGACTAGATTATTTCAAAATACCTATTTTCAAGTTCAACAATTTTCTTCTGCTTGATTTAGTCTTATTGAAGCTCTTTTGTATTTTGTTTGATTTATTTAATTGTTCAAGTTCAGAATTTCTTTTGGTTTTCTATGATATATACCTCTTTGTTTAATTTTCTATTCAGATTATG
>NW_016890238.1:0-287 GCF_001698545.2 Rhinopithecus bieti | reverse complement strand
CTTTGCTGAATTCTTTTATCAGTTCTAGGAGCTTTCTGGAGGAGTCTTTAGGGTTTTCGAGATAAAGGATCATATCATCAGCAAAGAGTGACAGTTTGACTTCCTCTTTACTGATTTGGATGACCTTTATTTCTTTCTCTTGTCTGATTGCTCTGGCTAGGACTTTCAGTACTATGTTGAAGAGGAGTGGTGAAAGTGGGCATCCTTGTCTTGTTCCAGTTCTCGGAGGGAAAGCTTTCAGCTTTTCCCCATTCAGTATTACATTGGCTGTGGGTTTGTCATAGATG
>NW_016890237.1:0-222 GCF_001698545.2 Rhinopithecus bieti | reverse complement strand
TGTTCATGTCTGAGGGTTGTAGAGCTGAACACCCAGGGTGAAGCCAGCACTACGGCTTTTAAGTCTGAGGGTCATGGAGCCTGAGACCCGGGGAGGAGCCAGCGCTGCTGTTCAAACGGCTTCTCCCTGAGTCTCCAGCTCCATGACCTTCAAACTAGGACAGCAGCAGTAGCTCCTCCCGGGACATTCCAGCTCCACGACCCTCACACTAGAACAGCAACA
>NW_016890236.1:0-413 GCF_001698545.2 Rhinopithecus bieti | reverse complement strand
TTGACATTTGGCCAAATGCAATATGCATTCTTATCCTGAAATAAGCAATTAAAAATGAATTGACATTTTTAGGCAAGCCTAGCATGTAGCAACACACTTTTTATGGCTTTACTAATCTGATAGTGTCAGTTCAATGTTTATAATGAAGATGTATTTACCAAAACTCAAATTTATGCAATATATTAAATTTATCATTAAATGTATAAATTTATGGCAGATAGATTATTAATATCTTCTATATACAAACCCATGGACTGTTATCATGAGTTAGCCATGTGCTTGCTTTTAGGCAGTTTGCCTGAATAAAGAATATTCAAAAGCAAAATTTTTTAAATTTTAACTATAGTAGTGTTTTATAATTAATCTACAAGTTTAGCTGAAGAAAAGACTTGAATAAAGAATAGACTTAAAGA
>NW_016890235.1:0-549 GCF_001698545.2 Rhinopithecus bieti | reverse complement strand
TATACACCATGAAATATTATGCAGCCATAAAAAAGATGAGTTCATGTCCTTTATAGGGACATGGATGAAGCTGTAAACCATCATTGCGAGCAAACTATCACAAGGACAGAAAACCAAACACTGTCTGTTCTCACTCATAGTTGGGAATTGAACAATGAGAACACTTGCACACAGGGTGGGGAACATCACACACTGGGGCCTGTTGTGGGTTGCGGGGAGGGATAGCATTAGGAGATATACCTAATGTAAATGACGAGTTAATGGGTGCAGCACACCAACATGGCACAGGTATACATATGTAACAAACCTGCACGTTGTGCTCATGTACCCTAGGACTTAAAGTATAATTTAAAAAAAAGAAAAGAAAAGAAAATATACTGGATTACTTGGCAGTGCATATCAAATGCTTGCCTAATAAGGTCCATGTATTAAACCACTACTGTATGTAATATTTGATTCATTGAAGAAATATTAATAAAATTCTGTGTGGAAAGTAAATGACACATATCGCACCATTCTTCTGAATGGAGACTCATTCGAATTTCTTTT
>NW_016890234.1:0-410 GCF_001698545.2 Rhinopithecus bieti | reverse complement strand
TTTAGTCATGAAGTCCTTGCCTGTGCCTAGGTCCTGAATGGTATTGACTAGGTTTTCTTCTAGGGTTTTATGGGTTTAAGTCTAATATTTAAGTCTTTAATCTTAATTTTGTGTAAGGCATAAGGAAGGGATCCAGTTTCAGCTTTCTACATATGGCTAGCCAGTTTTCCCAGCACCATGTATTAAATAGGGAATCCTTTCCCCATTTCTTGTTTTGTCACGTTTGTCAAAGATCAGATGGTTGTAGATGTGTGGTGTTATTTCTGAGGCCTCTGTTCTGTTCCATTGGTCTGTATTTCTGTTTTGGTACCAGTACCGTGCTGTTTTGGTTACTGTAGACTTGTATAGTATACAAATACTGTGCTATATATACTATACTGTATATATATAGTATAGTTTGAAGTCAGGTA
>NW_016890233.1:0-658 GCF_001698545.2 Rhinopithecus bieti | reverse complement strand
GGTGTGCACCATTACACCCAGCTCATTTTGTATTTTTTTTTTTTTGTAGAGATGGGATTTTGTCACGTTGCTCACACTGGTCTCGAACTCCTGGGCTCAAACCATCTGCCCACCTCAGTCTCCCAAAGTGCTGGGTTTATAGGCTTGAACCACCAAGTCCATTCTAAAATTTAAGATAAGAAAAAAAAATCTATAACTTCTTAAATGGTTAGGGGAAAATAGGGGAATAAAGAAAACAAGATACCCTCACTTTTCCAACAAAGGGCTAGGAAATGAAAAGGGTAAGTAGAAATACACAAAATAAATCGTGAAAATGCATTTCACTATATTGGCAATCACAGGGAATGTAAGTATCTATAAAATGGAAAACCATATAGAAGTCAAAACAAACTAATTAGATCTATAGTAGCATCACAAACAAGTCTCAGATACATTGTACTGCGCTTATAAAATAAGATGCAAAAGGATATCATAGTAAAGGGCCAGTTTGTAAATTTAAAAAATGACATAAAACAACGTTATATATTGTTTATAGATACAAATATATGTAGCAAAATTATAGATGGAAGAATACACACCAACTTGATAGTATTTATTTCTGGAGATGAGAGAGGGGAGGAATGGGAGAAAGAGATGAGAGTAAATATTTTATGTATGT
>NW_016890232.1:0-229 GCF_001698545.2 Rhinopithecus bieti | reverse complement strand
AAACAAAGCAAAACAAAGCAAAACTAATCTTTCTAGTAAAGTTTCAGTAAAGGGGCAGCCTAGCGAGGTAGAATATATTTACATGATAATTATTACACTCTGGCCAAACACCACAGGATAAACTGTGGACCAGTCCTACACATGCTAGCAAAGCCTGTAATGAGGTGCTTCAATACCCACACACAGGAGCAGTGTTAGAGAAGGCCAAATAGGGAGCCAAGACTCTCAG
>NW_016890231.1:0-413 GCF_001698545.2 Rhinopithecus bieti | reverse complement strand
CCCTGAGTTCTAATTTGATTGCACTGTGGTGTAAAAGACTGTTTGTTATGATTTCTGTTCTTTCGCATTTGATGAGGAGTGTTTTACTTCCAATTATGTGGTCAATTTTAGAATAAGTGCGATGTGGTGCTGAGAAGAATGTATACTCTGTTGATTTGGGGTAGAGAGTTCTGTAGATGTCTATTAGGTATGCTTGGTCCAGAGCTGAGTTCAAGTCCTGAATATCCTTGTTCATTTTCTGTCTCGTTGATCAGTCTAATATTGGCAGTGGGGTGTTAAAGTCTCCTACTATTACTGTGTGGGAGTCTAAGTCTCTTTGTAGGTCTCTAAGAACTTACTTTATGAATCTGGGTGCTCCTCTTTTGGGTGCATGTATGTTTAGGATAGAGCTTCTTGTTGCATTGATCCCTTTA
>NW_016890230.1:0-1134 GCF_001698545.2 Rhinopithecus bieti | reverse complement strand
CAGCATGAGAGTTTGTATTAATTGTAACACTGTGTAAAGCTCGTTTTCAAAATTGAGTTATTAACACTTTTATTGCCTAGTTTTCCTATCTTACTCCTACCCCTCAGTGTCATGGTAGAAATTCAGTGGTTGAAGCTTAAATCAGAAAGTTGAAAGGTAATGTCATTAGGAAAATGCAGATGAGGACCACAGTGAAATGCCACTTCACACCCACTAGGATAGCTGCAATTAAAAGGTAATAACAAGTGCTCTGGAGGATGTGGAGAAATTGGAACCCTCATACACTGCTGATGGGAATGGAAAGTAGAGCAGCTTCTTTGGAAAAGTCTGGCAGTCCTTCAAAAGCTACACATAGAGTTACCGTCTGACCAGCAGTGCCACTTCTAGGAATATACCAAAGAAAACTGAAACATATGTCCACACAAAACTTACATATGAATGTTCATAGCATCATTATTCATAATAGCCAAAACGTGGATACCACCCAAACATCCATCAGCTGATGAAGGAATAAACATCATCTGTTCATCCAGTGGAATATTATTAATATGATTATTTTGTACTGATACATGCTACAGCATGGATAAATTTTGAAAACATGCTACATGGGAGAAGCCAGGCACAAAAGGCCACGTATTATATGATTCTCTTTATGTGAAATATCCAGAATAAGCAAATCCACAGAGACAGAAAGTAGATGAGAAAGTAGACTAGGAGCTGGGAGAAGCGGCAGTGGAGGAGTGACTGCTAACAGTACAGAGTTTCTGATAGAGGTGCTGAAAGTGTGCTGGAATTAGAAGAGATGGTTGTACAATTTTGGGAATATATGAAAAGCCACTGAATTGTACAGTTTCAAAAGGTAAATATTATGGGATGTGAATTATATCTCAATAAAAGTAGAGGAAAAGGTTTAAAGAGATTGGCTAGCACATGGCATTATGGCATAATTGTGTAACAGCTTTTCTAGAGCAGAAGATAAAGCAAGGTTTTAAACGTGTTTACTATAATATTTTCTTTTCTCTTAGGAGTCCCCGAGACAGCACAACTTCTACAGGTCTTATAAGGAACTATAAATCAAGTTAATGAAAATATTTCCCCACTCCTCCATATAAACTCTTAATTCCTTTTTACTTT
>NW_016890229.1:0-1981 GCF_001698545.2 Rhinopithecus bieti | reverse complement strand
TATACCTCTGGTAGAATTTGGCTGTGAATCCGTCTGGTCCTGGGCTTTTCTTGGTTGGTAGGCTATTCATTACTGCCTAAATTTCAGAACTTGTTATTAATCTATTCAGGCATTCAACTCCTTCCCGGTTTAGTCTCGGGAGGGTGTATGTTTCCCGTAATTTATCCATTTCTTCTAGATTTTCTGGGTTACTTGCATAGAGGTGTTTATAATATTCTCTGATGGTAGTTTGTATTTCTGTGGGGTCGGTGGTGATATCCCCTTTATCATTTTTTATTGTGTCTATTGGATTCTTCTCCCTTTTCTTCTTCATGAGTCTGGCTTGCTGTCTATCAATTTTGTTAATCTTTTCAAAAAACTGGCTCCTGGATTCATTGATGTTTTGAAAGGTTTTTTTCTGTCTCTATCTCCTTCAGTTCTGCTCTAAAATCTTATTTATTTCTTGTCTTCTGCTAGCTGTTGAATGTGTTTGCTCTTGCTTCTCTAGTTCTTTTAACTGTGATGTTAGGGTGTCCATTTTAGGTTTTCCCACTTTCTCATGTGGGCATTTAGTGCTGTAAATTTCCCTCTAAACACTGTTTTAGCTTTGTCAAAGAGATTCTGCTGCATTGTGTCTTTGTTCTCACTGGTTTCTAAGAACTTATTTATCTCTGTCATAATTTTGTTATTTACCCAGTAGTCATTCAGGAGCAGGTTGTTCAGTTTCCATGTAGTTGTGCGGTTTTGAGTGAATTTCTTAATCCTGAATTCTAATTTGATTGCATTTTTTCCTGAGAGACTGTTTGTTATGATTTCTGTTCTTTTGCATTTGCTTAGGAGTGTTTTACTTCCAATTATTTGGTCAAGTTTAGTACAACTGCTATGTGGTGCTGAGAAAATGTACATTCTGTTGATTTGGGGTGGAGAGTTCTGTAGATGTTTATTAGGTTCACTTGGTCCAGAGCTGAGTTGAAGTCCTGAATATTCTTGTTAATTTTCTGTCTCATTTATCTGTCTAATATGGACAGTGGGGTGTTAAAGTCTCCCACTATTATTGTGTGGGAGTCTAAGTATGAGTGAACTCCCATTCGCAATTGATAGAGAATAAAATACCTAGGAATACAACTTACAAGGGATGTGAGGGACCTCTTCAATGAGAACTATAAACCACTGCTCAAGGGAATAAGAGAGGACACAAACAAATGGTAAAATATTTCATGCTCATGACTTGGAAGAATCAATATCATGAAAATGGCCATAATGCTCAAAGTAATTTATAGATTCAGTGCTATTCCCATCAAGCGACCATTGACTTTCTTCACAGAATTAGAATAAAACTACTCTAAATTTCATATGGAACAAAATAGAGCCCATATAGCCAAGACAATCCTAAGCAAAAGAACAAATCTGGGGCATCATGGTACCTGACTTCATACTATACTACAAGGCTACAGTAACCAAAACAGCATGGTACTGGTAACAAAACAGATATATAGACCAAGGGAACAGAACAGAGACCTCAGAAATAATGCCACACATCTACAACCATCTGATCTTTGACAGATCTGACAAAACAGGCAATGGGGAAAGAATTCCCTATTTAATAAATGGTGTTGGGAAAACTGGCTAGCCATATGCAGAAAACTGAAACTGGACCCCTTCCTTACACCTTATACAAAATTAACTCAAAATGGATTAAAACATATACATAAGACCTAAAACCATAAAACCCTAGAAGAAAACCTGGACAATACCACTCAGGACATAGGCCTGGGCAAAGACTTTATGACGAAAACACCAAAAGCAATGGCAACAAAAGCCAAAATTGACAAATCAAATCTAGTTAAACTAAAGAGCTTCTGCACAGCAAAATAAACTATCATCAGAGTGAACAGACAGCCTACAGAATGGGAGAAAAGTTTTGCAATCTATCCATCTGACAAAAAAGTAATATCCAGAATCTACAAGGAACTTAAACAAATTTGCAAGAAAAAAACAAACA
>NW_016890228.1:0-226 GCF_001698545.2 Rhinopithecus bieti | reverse complement strand
TTCTCTCCACACCTGCTCAGTGCTGGGCATCAGGCCATGGTGGATGGACGACCTGATGTCTCGTTCTGCCCCTTCCTTTCATGTGTAGACACAGCCGGTGTCCAGCAGCATGTTCCAATCGAGGTCACCAGACAGACAGAACAGATTCTGTGGCAGTAAAGTACCAACGTGCAAGCAGCACCTACAGCCACGCCAGGCAGGGGCTGAGTCACACGCCCCTAAACAC
>NW_016890227.1:0-235 GCF_001698545.2 Rhinopithecus bieti | reverse complement strand
AACTCACTCTGTGCCAGCCATGGTTTCTTAAAAGACTTCAGGGTCTGCAAACTGGCAGTTCATCTGCCTGGAATAGTATTTGCTCAGATAGCCTCATCCCTCATTTATTCACTTTCCCCAAGCCTCTGTTCATTCTGCCTGGTTGTTTAGAATAATAAAGGATGGCCGGGCATGGTGGCTCATGCCAGCACTTTGGGAGGCTGAGGCGGGCTGATCAGGAGGTCAAATCGAGACC
>NW_016890226.1:0-285 GCF_001698545.2 Rhinopithecus bieti | reverse complement strand
AAAACATGTTTAACATGTTTTGAAATACATTGAAATTGAGATTCTGTAATCCTGAGGATTTTTTTTGTGCAGGCTATTATAAATGTATATAAAGTGTTTTGTACTTTGTCTTTTCATATGCATTGCATTTTTTTCTGCTTATGAAGACACATCTTTGCCTTCAACTAAATGTCAACTACCAGAATGTAAATATAAGTAACTATGTATCTGCATTGCATTCTGTTGATTTACTTGGTTCAATAATTATTAAGTGATCCTGATAAGTGTTTTATAATGTCTTTTTCT
>NW_016890225.1:0-235 GCF_001698545.2 Rhinopithecus bieti | reverse complement strand
CTTTTTTTTTTTTTTTCTGAGACAGAGTCCCCCTCTGTCCACTAGGCTGGAGGGCAGGGGCGCTATCTCGGCTCACTGCAAGCTCCGCCTCCCGGGTTCCCTCCATTCTCCTGCCTCAGCCTCCCGAGTAGCTGGGACTACAGGCGCCTGCCACGGCGCCGGCTTTTTATTTGTATTTTTTAGTAGCGACGGGGTTTCACCGTGGTCTCGATCTCCTGACCTTGTGATCCGCCCA
>NW_016890224.1:0-219 GCF_001698545.2 Rhinopithecus bieti | reverse complement strand
AAACCCCATCTCTACTAAAAATACAAAAAAAAAAAAAAATTAGCTGGGCACAGTAGTGTGCACCTGTAATCCTAGCTACTTGGGAGGCTGAGGCAGGAGAATCGCTTGAACCCAGGAGGCAGAGGTTGCAGTGAGCAGAGATCACACCACTGCACTCCAGCCTAGGCAACAAAGCTAGGCTCTGTCAAAAAAAAAAAAAAAAAAAAAAAAAAAAAAAAG
>NW_016890223.1:0-546 GCF_001698545.2 Rhinopithecus bieti | reverse complement strand
CCTAATCACCCTTACCCCACTCAATGCCAATATCCCATTCCACAGCACGCGTTCAAAGGATTAAAGTCTGTTATCATCACTCGCCTGTTACAGCATGGCCTTTTAAAGCCTGTAAACTCTCCTTGCAATCCCCATTTTACCTGTCCAAAACTGGACAAATCTTACAAGTTAGTTCAGGATCTGCGCCTTATTGACCAAATTGTTTTGCCTATCCACCCCATGGTGCCAAACCCATATACTCTCCTATCCTAAATACCTCCCTCTGCAACCCAGTATTCTGTTCTGGATCTCAAACATGCTTTCTTTACTATTCCTTTGCACCCTTCATCCCAGCTTCTCTTTGCTTTCACTTGGACTGACCCTGACACCCATCAGGCTCAGCAAATTACCTGGGCTGTTCTGCCGCAAGGCTTCACAGACAGCCCCATTACTTCAGTCAAGCCCAAATTTCTTCCTCATCTATTGCCTATCTCAGCATAATTCTCATGAAAACATATGTGCTCTCCCTGCTGATCATGTCCAGCTAATCTCCCAAACCCCAATCCC
>NW_016890222.1:0-234 GCF_001698545.2 Rhinopithecus bieti | reverse complement strand
AGCTCTAGTGAGGAGAAGATAGGCTTTTGTTGAGCTGGTGTCTGCACCACAGGCACATGCTAGTCTCATAACAACACAAACAACCCCAAGGCCTGGTTTCATCAAGACCCGGACCAGATGGTCCCTCAGCCTCCTGAGTGTTGGCCGGGATCCCTCCTCCCTCCTCTGAACTTTCCAGCTCTCTGCTCATCTGGTTCAGGGCCTGGAACCTGGACAAGCTCGTCCGACGGACGG
>NW_016890221.1:0-287 GCF_001698545.2 Rhinopithecus bieti | reverse complement strand
GAAAGGCTGGCTGTCAGGTGCCCGAAAAACACCCCAATGTTAACATGCAGCTACAGCTCCTCAGCAAAGCACCTATTTTGGAACTAGCCAAGAAAACGGCGTGTTCTTGGTGCTGTCCAACTCACCAAGTCGCTGCTGACCAGGAAAGCCGAGAGGTCCACCAGAACCCAGGTGGGGATCATAAAGAAGACGGCGTGGCAGCCCAGGATGTTGAGCAGCCGGAGATGGTGGATCCGTGAATCTCGCAAGACCTGGAAAGGAAAAGCCTCTTTAAAGGGTGATTAAAA
>NW_016890220.1:0-287 GCF_001698545.2 Rhinopithecus bieti | reverse complement strand
TGAGACGGAGTCTTGCTCTGTCGTCCAGGCTGGAGTGCAGTGGCCGGATCTCAGCTCACTGCAAGCTCCGCCTCCCGGGTTCACGCCATTCTCCTGCCTCAGCCTACCAAGTAGCTGGGACTACAGGGGCCCGCCACCTCGCCCGGCTAGATTTTTTTGTTATTTTTTTAGTAGAGACGGGGTTTCACCTGGTTAGCCAGGATGGTCTCGATCTCTTGACCTCGTGATCCACCCGTCTCGGCCTCCCAAAGTGCTGGGATTACAGGCTTGAGCCACCGCGCCCGGCC
>NW_016890219.1:0-539 GCF_001698545.2 Rhinopithecus bieti | reverse complement strand
TAGAAAGAAGATTTCTGAGAAACTACTTTTGGATGGGTAAATTCAACTCAAAGAGATACACTGGTGTTTTCTTTGAGCAATTTGATAACCCTGTTTTGTAGAATCTGAGAAAGGATATTTGGGAGTGCATTGAAGCCTATGGTGACAAAGGAAATATCCTCAGACAAAAACAAAAGAATCTTTCTGAGAAACTTTTGTGATGTGTGAATTCATCTCACATTTACGCCTTTCTTTTCATTGAGCAGTTTGCTAACACTGTTTTCTTGGAATCTGCAAAGGGGTATTCGTGAGTACATTGAGGCCTATGGTGAAAAGGAAATAACCTCAGGCAAAACTAGAAAGATTTCTGAGACACTGCTTTGTGATTTATGAATTCATCCCACAGAGTTACATGATTCTTTTCATTGAGCAGTTTAGTAGCACTGTTTTGGGGAATCTGAGAAGGGATATTTTGGATTGCATTGAAGCCTATTCTGACAAAGGAAATATCCTCAGATAAAACTAGAACGAAGCTGTCTGAGAAACTGCTTTGTGATGTG
>NW_016890218.1:0-311 GCF_001698545.2 Rhinopithecus bieti | reverse complement strand
TTTTTTTTTTTTTTTTTTTTTTTTTTTGAGGCGGAGTCTTGCTCTGTCGCCCAGGCTGGAGTGCAGTGGCCGGATCTCAGCTCACTGCAAGCTCCGCCTCCCGGGTTCCCGCCATTCTCCTGCCTCAGCCTCCCAAGTAGCTGGGACTACAGGCGCCCGCCACCTCGCCCGGCTAGTTTTTTGTATTTTAGTAGAGACGGGGTTTCACTGTGTTCGCCAGGATGGTCTCGATCTCCTGACCTTGTGATCCGCCCGTCTTGGCCTCCCAAAGTGCTGGGATTACAGGCTTGAGCCACCGCGCCCGGCCAGCA
>NW_016890217.1:0-235 GCF_001698545.2 Rhinopithecus bieti | reverse complement strand
GTTGGGAATAAACTACAGATGGTTCAAGAAGACCAATTAGGAGGCTACTAAAATAATTTATGTGAGAGTTGATGGTTACTTGAACTAGAGTAGTAGTGGCAGAAATGGAAAGAATTAGATCTTACGTATATTTTGTAGCTAGAGTTGTTACTAGGCCGATAGATTAAAGAGGAAAGGA
This sequence comes from Rhinopithecus bieti, assembly GCF_001698545.2. NCBI lineage: Eukaryota > Metazoa > Chordata > Mammalia > Primates > Cercopithecidae > Rhinopithecus > Rhinopithecus bieti. Next base: position 57 of record NW_016890217.1, on the reverse strand, counting down.
GCAGGCAAGGTTGACTCCAAAGTTTCTGGCCTGAGAAACTGGAAGAATGAATGTAGA
>NW_016890216.1:0-547 GCF_001698545.2 Rhinopithecus bieti | reverse complement strand
GTAAGAGCTACTTATGACAAACAAACGCCAATAGCATATGGAATGGGCAAAAGCTGGAAGCATTCCCTTTGGAAACCAGTACAAGACAAGGATGCCCTCTCTCACCACTCCTATTCAATATACTATTGGAATTTCCAGCCAGGGCAATCAGGCAAGAGAAAGAAATAAAGGGTATTCAAACAGGAAGACAGGAAGTCAAATTATCTATTTTGCAGATGACATGATTTCATAATTAGAAAACCCCATCATCTCAGTCCAAAACTCCTTAAACTGATAAGCAACTTCAGCACAGTCTCAGGATACAAAATCAATATCCAAAATCACAAGCATTCCTTTACACAAATAATAGACAAGCAGAGAGCCAAATCATGAATGAACTCTCATTCACAATTGCTACAAAAAAAGAATAAAATACCCAGGAATACAGCTAACAAGGGAAGTGAAGGACTTCTTAAAGGAGAACTATAAACCACTGCTCAAGGAAATAAGAGAGGACACAAATAAATGGAAAACATTCCATCCTCATGGATAGGAAGAATCGATATCG
>NW_016890215.1:0-287 GCF_001698545.2 Rhinopithecus bieti | reverse complement strand
TCAGCTCCGCCGCCCTGTCCGTCCACCGGCTCCGCCGCCCTGTCCGTCCACCGGCTCCGCCGCCCTGTCCGTCCACCAGCTCCGCCGCCCTGTCCGTCCACCAGCTCCGCCGCCCTGTCCACCAGCTCCGCCGCCCTGTCCGTCCACCAGCTCCGCCGCCCTGTCCGTCCACCAGCTCCGCCGCCCTGTCCGTCCACCAGCTCCGCCGCCCTGTCCGTCCACCAGCTCCGCCGCCCTGTCCCTCAGCTCCGCCGCCCTGTCCGTCCACCAGCTCCGCCGCCCTGTCC
>NW_016890214.1:0-303 GCF_001698545.2 Rhinopithecus bieti | reverse complement strand
GTACTAGGCCGGGCGCGGTGACTCAAGCCTGTAATCCCAGCACTTTGGGAGGCTGAGATGGGCGGATCACGAGGTCAGGAGATCGAGACCATCCTGGCTAATACGGTGAAACCCTGTCTCTACTTAAAATACAAAAAAGTAGCCGGGCGACGAGGCGGGCGCCTGTAGTCCCAGCTACTGGGGAGGCTGAGGCAGGAGAATGGCGTAAACCCGGGAGGCGGAGCTTGCAGTGAGCTGAGATCCGGCCACTGCACTCCAGCCTGGGTGGCAGAGCAAGACTCCGTCTCAAAAAAAAAAAAGAAA
>NW_016890213.1:0-546 GCF_001698545.2 Rhinopithecus bieti | reverse complement strand
TGTCTCTCTCTCTGACTTTCTGTCTCTGTCTCTCTCTTTGACTACTTTCTGCTGGTCTTTCCCTGCCTCTGCCAGCCTCTTATGCTGCTGTTCTCCCCTCTCCTTCCCCTTTTGATGGCTTTGGCAGTGTAAGTCTGCCACTTCCTTGGGTTTTGCACTGTGTGCAATAACTCCATGATTTCCTTGTGGTATTTAATTGGGGTTCCCCAGAGGTTAGGAATTCCCTTTCTTTCCATATTGCAGCATGGGCATGTAGGATTAGATAAGCATACTTGCTATCTGTATACACATTTATTCTTTTCCCTTTCCCAGTTCTAAGGCTCGGGTAAGTGCCAGTAGTTTTCCTAATTGGGTGCTGGTCCCTGGGGAAGAGGCTTACTTTCAAGTATGGTTACACCACTAACAATGACATAACCTGCCCTTCATATCCCATTTTCCACAAATGAACTTCCATCAGTATATAGGTTAAGGTCAGGATTAGCTAAGGGGACTTCTAAGAGATCATCTTGGGCGGCATAAGTCTGGACTACAACCTGTTGGCAGCCA
>NW_016890212.1:0-546 GCF_001698545.2 Rhinopithecus bieti | reverse complement strand
ATCTATTTAAACTTCAAAGCTTCTGCACAGTAAAAGAAACTATCATCAGAGGGAACAGGCAACCTACAGAATGGGAGAAAATTTTGCCATCTATCCATCTGACAAAGGGCTAATATCCAGAATCTACAAAGAACTTAAATAAATTTACAAGAGAAAACAAGCAACCACATCAAAAGTAGGTGAAGGATATGAAGAGACACTTCTCAAAAGAATACATTTATGCAGCCAACAAACATGAAAAAAAGCTCATCATCACTGGTCATTAGAGAAATGCAAATCAAAACCATAATGAGATCCCGTCTCATTCCAGTTAGAATGGCAATCATTAAAAGTCAGGAAACAACAGATACTGGAGAGGATGTGGAGAAATAGGAATGCTTTTACCCCATTGGTGGGAGTGTAAATTAGTTCAACCATTGTGGGAGACAGTGTGGTGGTTCCTCAGGGATCTGGAACCAGAAATAACATTTGACCCAGGAATCTCATTACTAGGTATATACCCAAAGGATTATAAATCATTTTACTATAAAGACATATGCACACATA
>NW_016890211.1:0-597 GCF_001698545.2 Rhinopithecus bieti | reverse complement strand
ATTAACTTCTGTGACATCACTGTGCTTTGCAACAAGACGTATAGTTTCTTTCTCTTGTCTTTTGTTTTCTTTCAAACAGGTATATATGTAGTAGCTTTCTCTTTTGCAGCCTTTTGTACTTACCTTTTGTAGTCAACAGGCACTTCACCAAAGATTTTAAATTAGCAATGTGCCATAGTTTTGTGGTGTTTCAATTAGTTCTTAATTAAAATTTCTCCAAAATAACAACTAAAATAGTAAAGCCAAAAGAAACTTGAAAAAAATTTACTAAAATAAATTCAAATAACAGGACACTAACTTACATTGGCATACCAGTTTTACCACTTTATACATGCAAAGTGAATTCACAGATGTTATCTCATTTCATTCTCAAAGCAGTTTGCCCAGAGATACACAGCTGGCAAGTAAGTGGCTTATAACCACTTACCAGTAAGGGACATAAACCTGGATCTCTTGACTAGATTAATTTTGTTTCACTATGCTAGATTGTTTCTCCAACATATGAATACTACTTCAGAAAATTTTACATTAACCTTAGAGTTTACTGTGGAAAGAATAAAGACCGTTCTAATCAGAATTGAGAAAATTAATAAGTTA
>NW_016890210.1:0-201 GCF_001698545.2 Rhinopithecus bieti | reverse complement strand
CATGTATGCATTTTTTTTTTCTTTTATTATACTTTAAGTTCTAGGGTACATGTGCATAATGTGCAGGTTTGTTATATATGTATACTTATGCCATGTTGGTGTGCTGCATCTGAAAATAAAGATGGTACCATATGTATCTGTTAGCCCACTTTGAAAATTAAAATTACCAATCAGTCTGATTTGGTGTTACTCAGGAAAAAT
>NW_016890209.1:0-2677 GCF_001698545.2 Rhinopithecus bieti | reverse complement strand
AATATGAAAACAAGTCATAATTTATAGAACCAAATGTAGCCATCAGTTTCTTAATATAATTCCCCCATATTAATCCTGTTTTCATTTCCATAGGTCATTTCCCACAGCAACATATGAATTTGATAATTTTTTATAACACTTTCCTTTCCTTTCTGGATTATGGAAATCAGACAATAAAAGCAATTAAAGGTGTACAAATTGGAAACAAGCATTTTGTCTTTTGCAGAGAAAATATTCTTGTCTATAAATAATCCTAAAACGTCTACTAAAATACACTAGACTGCTATGTGAATTTAGAAAAGTTGAATAATTCCAGTTGAAAGTAATAAAAGTTAATTTCAACTACATGCTTGGAACAAACAAACGAAAATAAAATTAAACATATGGTTTACAATAAGATCAAAACATAAAATACTTGGTGGTAAATTTAAGATTCTATGTACAATATTTTATAGGGAAAACTAAAATATATATATTTCTAAAAGAAATTAGAGGAGTTGTAAAAGAGAGAGAATGAGTTGGCCAGCGTTCTGTAGAGAAACAGAACCAATAAAAGGTACTTAAATAAAGAGAGAGACTGATTTTAAGAAAATGGTTCCCACAGTTGTGGGGGGTGCCATATCCAAAATCTCTAGAGTAGGCAAACTCTCTGCAAGTCCTGAGAGGAGTTGATGTTGCTGTCGAGTCTGAAAGCAGTACTGAGTTCTTCCTTTTCAGGGAGCCTCCATCTTCACTCTTAAGGCCTCCAACTGATTGGATAAGATGCACACACATTATGGGAGTTAGTCTACTTTACTCAAAGTCTGTTATATTAATATTAATCACATTTAAAAAATACCTTTATAGAGACATCTGCAGTGGTGTTTGACTAATGATCAGGCAGCATAGTCTAGCCAAGTTGACTAATAAAATTAACCATCACAGAAAGACATATACCATGTTCATAAAATGGGACACTCAATATTTCTGAAATATATCCTTAAATTAATCTATAGATTTTATGTGATCTTAGTAAAATGCCTGTGGGGTTTTTTTTGGTGGAAATTCACAAGCTGCTATTTAAATCTATAAGTATTTGAAAATGAACTAGTACAACAAGCATAATTTCGAATGCAAAGAACAGTTAGAGAATTTAAATATCCTAGTTTTAAGATTTACTCCAAAGTTAAAATAAACAGATAATTATGGTATTAATAATAAGATGGACACACAGAGATTACAGAAATACAGTACTATGTATATGATGATTTGACTTTTGAAAAGGTGCTAAGGAATGAAATAGGAAAAGAACACTCAAATTAAGAAATAATTTTGAAACATGTTTAATTTTAGACATACATGTGTATTTTATTTTATTATTATTTATTTATTTTGAGATAGACTCTCGGTTTCTCACCCAGTCTGGAGTGAAATGGTGCAATCTTGGCTCACTGCAACCTCTGCCTCCTGGGTTCAAGCGATTCTCTTGCTTTAGCCTTCTAAGTAGATGGGATTACAGGTGCATGCCACCATGCCTGGCTAATTTTGTAATTTTAGTAGTGATGGGGTTTCAACATGTTGACCAGGCTAGTCTCAAACTCCTGACCTCAGGTGATCCACTTGTGTTGGTCTCCCAAAGTGCTGGGATTACAGGCCTGAGCCGCTCCACCCAGACTGTATTTCTATATCTCACAAAATATACAAAATTTAAGTCCAAATAGATTATTAACCTAGATGTCAAAGTTAAAGCTATAGAACTTCTAGAAAAGAACACAGAAAAAAAATCTGTAAACTTGGGGTGGCAAAATGTCTTCAAGAGGACACAAAAGGCACCAGATTTAAAGGAAGATAATTGATAAGTGAACATCAAAGTTAAAATATTTTGTTGTTCAAAATTCACAATTTTATTAATAAGATGAAAATGCAAACATAGATGGGCTGAAAACATTTGCAATTTTATGTCTCATAATGACATATCTTAAAAAATTTAAAACTTACAACCCACTACTAAGAAGATAATTTTAAAAGTGCAAAATGCATTAAAACAAACATCATAAAAGAAGCTCATCACAAGATACTCAGCATTATTAGGCATCAAGGAAATGTAAATTATTACTATAATGTGATATCACTACAATTTCACTGCAATAGCTAAAATTAGACTGAGAATATAAGTGTTAGTGAAGATGTGATATAATTAGGCCTCTGATACATTGATGGCCGGAGTACAACATGGCAGAAAATTTTGGACAATTATTAGACAGTTTCTTACAGAGATTAACATAACCACCATATGACCCAGCAATCCCACTCTAGGTATTCATCTGAGAAACGTAAAACATATTTTCTTACAAAACATGAGACTGATGCTTTAGAACAGCTTTATTTGTAACAGCCAAAATTAGAAAACTCTAAAATGGCTATCAAAAGTGAATTCATAAACTTGTGTTGTATTTATAGAAAGGGAAAGTAATCACCAAGTTAAAATGAATGACTGATATACAAACATTGTGGGTAAATCTCAAAACGTTTAAGGTGAAAATGAAAGACCAGACACCAAAGTCTTTATTCTATATAATTTCATTTATGTGAAATTCCAGGACAGACAAAGTGTAGTAATAGGCAAGAGGTTTGACAGAGAAGGGATGAAGAAATAAAAGGTTATTTATTTATTTATTTATTTATTTATTTATTTATT
>NW_016890208.1:0-449 GCF_001698545.2 Rhinopithecus bieti | reverse complement strand
GTGATTTCAAAAGATGCTTTGAACACCCTACCATGAGGGAAGAGGATTATAACCTGTTTTTTAGAAGGAGCTGTGACATGCGAACAATACTATTTGCATGAGCCATTTCTAAAGTAAAGCAGGTACCCTAATACAGGGAGTGTTAACATTGTGAAAACTCATGTTAATTATGTTGAAAAGGCAAAGCAAGACAAATTGGTTTAAAACTTTGAGGCTTGTTTTCTTTTGATGCGGCTTATTTTTTTTTAAGGTTTATCCTTAGTATAATCAGTAAAGTGAAAAGTTTATGAATATAGAACAGGATGATTTTAATAACTTTATATAAATCTGAACTTTCTAGTTTTGGATTTTTTTTAACTAATTTGCATAGTATTTTCACAAATACTAAATAAGTATTCTTTCACAGCATTGTACAAGACTCGGTGATGAGCAACACTGGGTTTAAGAAA
>NW_016890207.1:0-1270 GCF_001698545.2 Rhinopithecus bieti | reverse complement strand
TTCGAGAGCACCTAAACCACCTGTAGGGTAGGTTGTTTGTCCAGTGACTTGCTCCTTGCAATTACTAATATTGCTCAGTAAAGAGGGCTAAGCTTTTCCCTCTTTCTAATATACATGAAAACCTTGTTTGTAAAAGTTTTACTATCAATAAATGCATTTCAATCATAGCCAGTCTATGTATCCCAATCTAAATGCTTTCTTCAAACAGAAGTGCATATCCTGGAATCTTTTGCACCTGTTAATTTGAAAGCAAAATTTGGATCTGAAACCTTTTTTTGTTTTATCTAAGCACTTCTTTACAGCTGTTCAAACTAGCATGATAATATGAAAATCACATATCATTTATTCAGAAGGGAAATTAACTTTTATAATAACATACATTTCAGAAATTTCTCATGTAGATAAACATTGCTCTTTTCCCCAAATTTAGATTCTCTTTACAAAGATTTGTTCTGTGTCACTGAATTCTTGTTTCTCTAGTTTGAGAGCTATATATGAATATGCAAATAAACTAGAGCAGTAGTCATTCATTGGAAAGCAATACTAATACTAATATTAATGCCATTCATATCTTACAAAGAACTTCTCAGAGTTAATACATAATGTATAGTATTACATGCAAGTAATTCTCATCTGCATATAATATAGAAAAGTATGCCTGCCTTAGTATAACTAAAGCTGAATTTGAAAATATTTCCAGTACAAAATCCATTTCTAAGTATTGGTGATCATTAAAAGTCAGGAAACAACAGATGCTGGAGAGGATGTGGAGAAATAGGAACGCTTTTACACTGTTGGTGGGAGTGTAAGCTAGTTCAACCATTGTGGAAGATAGTGTGACGATTCTTCAAGGATCTTGAACCAGAAATACCATTTGACCCAGCAATTCCATTACTGGGTATATATCCAAAGGATTATAAGTCATTCTGCTATAAAGATACCACCACACGTATGTTTATTGCAGCACTGTTCACAATGGCAAAGACGTCGAAGCAACCCAAATGCCCATCAGTGATAGACTGGATAAACAAAATGTGGCACATATATACCATGGAATACTATGCAGCCATAAAAAAGGATAAGTTCATGTCCTTTGCAGGGATATGGATGAAGCTGGAAATCATCATTCTCAGCAAACTAACACAGGAACAGAAAACCAAACACCTCATGTTCTCACTCATAAGTGGAAGCTGAACATGAGAACACATGGACACAGTGAGGGGAAATCACACACTGGGGCCTGTTTGGGGGGTGCGGGGTTATTGGAGGA
>NW_016890206.1:0-225 GCF_001698545.2 Rhinopithecus bieti | reverse complement strand
CCTCTCCACACCTGCTCAGTGCCGGGCATCAGGCCATGGCGGATGGACGACCTGATGTCTCGTTCTGCCCCTTTCTTTCATGTGTAGACACAGCCGGTGTCCAGCAGCATGTTCCAATCGAGGTCACCAGACGGACAGAACAGATTCTGTGGCAGTGAAGTACCAACGTGCAAGCAGCACCTACAGCCATGCCAGGCAGGGGCTGAGTCACACGCCCCTAAACAA
>NW_016890205.1:0-1564 GCF_001698545.2 Rhinopithecus bieti | reverse complement strand
TGGCCCTATACCAAAAGATTGGCAAATTAACATTCATTTATATATATTAAGTTAATTTTTTAAATTTCAAGTATGTGAGAAACAATAATTTCTGAGAAGAAAATAAGTAAAAAAGAAAATAACATTTTAAAATTCAAGTATGTTTGTATCCTTTTAAAGTAGTTGCCTGTTTCAATGACTTAAGATTTGATCAGTCCACATTCGGTTCCTTAGGGCTTCTACTGTAAATATACACAGCTCTTCATCAAACTGTTAAAGCAGAAGGGGCCAGGCATAGTGGCTCACACCTGTAATCCCAGAGCTTTGGGAGGCCAAGATGAAGGATCACTTGAGGTCAGAAATTCGAGACCAGCCTGGGCAACATAATGAGACCCTGTCTCTGCAAAAAAAATTATGAAATTAGCTGGGCATGGGGTGCATGCCTATAGTCTCAGCTACTTACGAGGGTGAGGCTGGAGGATCACTTAACTGGAGGAGTTCAAGGTTACAGTAACCTATGATTGTGCCGCTGCACTCCAGTCTGAGTGACAGTGTGAGATCAAAATTTATATATTTTTTAAAAGGGAGGAAGGATAAGATAGGAGGTGCTAGAAATGTTGCCTTTTACTTCGTTTTCTCCTGCATTGTGTGGCATCATGATAAACAAAGTTTCTGTTTCTGGTTTTTTAATGAATTGACTTCAAAATCTTTTCTTTGTTGGAGGATAGAGGAGATGGGTACATGGAGCAACTTTAAAACTTAAGAAAAGTTTTTTATTTAAAATATCAAATTTGGAAAAGACCCTCCTACCTTCTTGTAGGGGATAGCTCATCCCTCTAAAGGAAACTTTACTGTCCACCATCTCAGAGCAGAGCTGGTTTATAAGTTTGCTTCGTACTACAGAGAGCTGCAAAAGGATTCCAGGGGAGTGAATACTTCCAATGAGGATATGATGCTATCTTCTCCAGGTCCTTACTCTCTGAGACATTCTGGGTGCCCACCGCATAGATGGTGACGCCGGCCCTTCGGAGGTGAGAAGCAGGTCTAGATACACTGTCTTGGGAGAAGCCTTCCGTGATGACCACAGCTATCTGCTGCACACCGTGGTTGGACCGGCTACCCTTCTCCTGAATGAAAACCTCATTTCTCAGGAAATCTAATGCAGCACCAGTCTTCGTCCTTCCTCTTCTTTCCCGGTAGGTTAATTTGTCCAAATGCTCCAAGATTTTGGCTGGATTCTGAAATGTGTCCAGTGAAAATTCGAGTCGTGGTTCTTCACTGTAGAAGACCAAGCCAAATCTCACAGTATCAGGATGAATGCTTATTAAAGAACTGACAATGGTCTTTAGGAAATTGACAACTTGTTGGAAATTGGGTTGCCTAACCCTGCTAAATTCCTCAATGAGGAATACTAAGTCAGCCCGGATAGCAGTTGTGCATGCTGCAAACAAGCAAAATCAGAAAGAAGGGCTTTAGCATAAGAACAGAATAATAAAGACAACATTAATATATAAAAGCTGTATTATGATATATTTTATATGTTACGTAATATATTTATTACTATAATTATAATAATATATATCAT